>NW_006408974.1:373307-374453 GCF_000296735.1 Chrysochloris asiatica
ATATTCATCAGCCCATGGCACTTTCAATATTCTCCTCCAACACCATAACTCAAAAGCATCAATTCTTCTATGGTCTTCCTTATTCACTGTCCAGCTTTCTCATGCATATGAGATTTTTTAAAATACCATGGCTTGGGTCAGGTGCACCTTAGTCCTCAAGCTGATATCTTTGCTCTTCAATACTTTATAAGGGTATTTTCCACTAGCCACTAGAGTGATGCAAATCAAAACAACAATCAGATATCATTTCACACCAGCAATAACAGCAAAGATCAAAAAAGTAGAGGACAATAAATGCTGGCGAGGATGCGGAGTGACATGACCGTCCTATAATACTGGTGGGATTGCAAAATGGTCCAACCACTCTGGAAACAAACATGACATTCACTTTGAAAGTTGGAAATAGAAATACCATATGATTCAACAATTCCTCGACTTTGTATTTATCCACAAACAATACGAGCCATAAGATGACTAGATCTATGCACACCAATGTTTATAGCAACACTATTCCCATGGAAACAAGATGGAGACAGCCTAAGTGCCCATCAATGGAAGGATATATCCACAAACTTTGGTACATACGCACAATGGAATATTATGCTACCTTGAAGAATAACAAGGAAGTTGCATGGCAAAACATGGATGAACCTTGAGGACAATATGCTGTGTGAAATTAGTCAGTCGCAAAAAGAGACATACTGCATAGGACCATTAATGTAAAAGCTTAAGGGAAAAAAAAAAAAAAAATCCTTTGCTGGTTACCAGGATGTTCAGTGTGTGGGGAGGTGGGGGTGGGGAAGGTGGAACACAGGATAGGGAATAAACACAGGATAGTGTGGGTGTTAACGGGGGGATACACAAGAAGGAGGGGAATGGAAGAACAATGTGGATGGGAGACCATTAGGCAGATTTTCATGGGCTAAATGACACAGAGGTAAATAATGATACATACTAAACCATGTAAAAAGAGGACTCTGGGATACAGACATGGTTGGAATGGGGAAAAAGGGGGAAATAATGTTAAGATGCTTGGCTGGCTTTTGAATCTTGGTTTCCTTTGCCTTGTTGTTGTGTTGTTGCTAGGTGCCATCGAGTTGATACCAAATAATAGTGACCTTAGTCACTGGAGAAGGATGTCATGCT
>NW_006408974.1:386700-387333 GCF_000296735.1 Chrysochloris asiatica
GGGAATTCTACCTTGCTCCATGCCCTCTGGATTTAGGTTCCCTCTTAAAAGCTTGTAAGCCAGTACCTTCTTTCTTCTGTAGCCTCCCTGCCCCCCATTCTGAGTAGTCAATGTCCAAGTTTCCAATCCCTGTCTTCTCCTTTTGTGGAGGGGTGGGAATGATCCTTGCTGTGAAGATTTGTTCCCTCTTTTGAGCTACTGCTTCTATAGGTGTATGTCAAGTTCATCAAATTGTATCAGATTATTCTTTTTTTCCTCTTCTTTATTCTTCTAATTGATGCCATCCCACAACTCTTCTGTCTTTAGTGCTTAATGAATCAAATCTGTTCTTCAGATGATCTTTAAATTTAGGCTGACTGATTGGAACAGTGGGATATATTCAAGGTCATATTTTGGCTCTTGTGGACTTGTTTTAATTTTCTTCAGCTTCAGTTTGAATTTGCGTATGAGTAATTGATGTCTGTTCCACAGACTGCCCCTGGCCTTGTTTTCATTGATGATATGGAGCTTTTCCATTGTTTCTTTCTGCAGATGTAGTCAATTGGATTTCTATGTATTCCATTTGATGAGGTCCATGTGTATAGTCGTCTGTTATGCTGTCTAAAGAAGGTATTTGAAATGAACAAATCATTG
>NW_006408974.1:389863-391487 GCF_000296735.1 Chrysochloris asiatica
GACTTGGAGAGATGGAGTGACTGGAGACTCTGGACTCAGGGAGGGAGAGGGACTGTGTGTGGATGGGCAGGTATGGGCTTGTGGGGCGTACACTTTGGTTGTTTGAAAATGCATGGAGGGGATTGTAATCATTGCAATGAAATAAAATATGATAGGATTAATGTGAAACTGATGTTCTCTCATGCAAACTATCACTCAATTCACAATAAAAACTTGTAAAACATAACAAAAGAAGTCTTAACAAAACATGACTCCTCTGTTTGCTGGCATATCATAATTGTCCATATGAGACAGTGACTTATTCCTCAGAGGATAAAATATAATAATATTTGTACGAATGATTTAAGAAAAACTAAGTGTAGGGTAACAGAACTGAAAATAAATAAGGTGAGAATTCCCATATCAAATGAATTTGTAGCCAGCCTTAGTCCACTATGATTCTCAAATCACTCTTAGCCACGTCTATAGAACCAAGTTAATAGAATTAAATACTTTTGCTTTCTAATTTAACAATCTGCTGTCTTGTCATTCCCAAAGAAAAGAAGTCAATCTGTATCAACCAGTAATTTTTTTCTAATTGGCAAGCTCCACCTACATGCACAGAACTTCTAATAAAACTATTGATGCTTATTTCATAAATAAAAGTATTCAGTCATAGATTAATGTATACCAATGATACATACAGACAGAAATTTTTAACTTGCAGAACCATAAATTGTTGAGGGAAAGAACATTTTTAGATTATTCGTATTTTTATAAAGAGGTATGAGAAAGAATTTCAAACTCAACAATATATAAAAGAATATTCAGAGTGAAAATACATTTTGAAAAATAATTATATGATAATTGAAACCAAAACTTTAAAACTCTTTTAAAATCATAGACAAAAAGATTTTAAATAAATTAAAGCTAAGAAATATTCGTAACCAGTAGAAGGGGTAAACCTTAAAAAGGGAATTTCCAGAAAAATATATTGCAGTACAGAGAAGGTAGATTTGAGACCCAGAGTCCCAGGAAAGAAGACCATGTGTCCAGGGAGACAGAGATAGGAGCTAAAATACCAGAAGTCAATAAATGCTAGCAGCCTTCAGAAGCTGGAATAAGGAAAAACATATTCTATGTTAGAATTGATCTTCAGTGAAATATAATATGTTGACATCTTGATTTTGGACTTTTACTTCTAAAATTATAAGAAAATAAATTTTTGTTATTTTAAGGTACTGTTTGTCATAATTTGCAATCAAAAGCCTAAAAAATCAATACAGAAATACATTTATATAACAAAACAAAGAAGTTGAAGATAATAATTAAGTCTAGGAAATCATGAAATTCTGTCAAAAGAAAGTGATATTATCAAATAGTCTGTGATTTACATATAAATTGAATCAACATAATAATAGTATAAAAACTGATTGTTAATTTATACTTTTGTTACTGATATGTTATTAGTACCATCTAGTCAGTTCCGACCCATAGCAATTCTGTGCACAAGAGAATGAAACACTTCCCAGTTCTGTGCAAACCTTATAGTTTAAAGTAATAAATTATTATCCTAAATAATGAGTGTGGAGCTGTGAGATACTGCACTGGACTGTAAACCACAAGGTTGATGATTCAAACTCAC
>NW_006408974.1:396267-397264 GCF_000296735.1 Chrysochloris asiatica
ATCTGCCATCTTGTTTCTACCAGGATTCCTAGAATCCCTCAATTTCTTCATAATTGTTTTTTGTGTTTGGTGTGCAAATTAGAATACTAGTGGCATTAATTGGTCTTCTTTATAGTCTAAAAATATGAACTAAATTGTGTTGAAAGGAGTACAGTCCTTAGAAAGAAGGATGGTGAAACTTTATCCTATGTACTTTGGCCATGTTTTCTGGAAGTTGAAAAAAAAGTACATAATTCTTGGTAAAATAGAGGGTCAGTTAAAAAACAGCAAGACCTTCATCTTTCTGAAAGATGAATTGTCATAGTGACTAGATTGATGTATTCAAACATAGCAGCCATTGTGAGTATGATGCAGGACTGGGTAGTATTTTGTTCTCTTGTATATAGGGGTCACTATGAGTCAGAACCTAACTTCAAGGCACATGAAAAAAACAGAAATTTGTGGACTTTTAAAGCATTTTCTTGACAACTAGTTGTTTAGAACAAAAGACTAAATGTGTAAGGGATTATCACTGAAAATATTTTCTGTTTTTCCGGTACTTTTTTGTTATTGTTAAATGACATCAAGTTAGGTGTGACTCATAGCAACCTTGTATATTTCAAGCAGCAGTGGGTGGGCCTGAACTGCAGATGTTGTGATTAGTAGTTCAGTCCTTATTGTACAGCACCACACCAAGAACACATTACAGGTACTTGTTGTTGTTGTTGTTAAGTGCCATCGAGTCGGGTCCAACCCATAGCGAATTAAATTTTCTCTAACATTATGCAACTGCCAACTTCATATTTTCAAGGAATACTTAATGTATCAACATCATTATGCTTGATAAAGGCACATGATAGTTTGTAGAAGTGGAGGTGAATGGAAGAACATAGGGTTTTAAAAGCTATTGTGTTGTTGTGTTGTTGTTATGTGCCGTCGAGTCGGTTCCGACCCATAGCGACCCTGTACAGGGTTTCCGAGGGTGTAAATCTTTACAGGAGTAGAAAGCCTCATCTTT
>NW_006408974.1:398619-405673 GCF_000296735.1 Chrysochloris asiatica
CCATATACAGGGTTGATATGGGTCAGAATCAACTCAACAGCACTTAACAGTAACAAAAACAGATTTAAAATATGAATTTCAATTAAAACCTTAGAAAACACTCCCATCAACTGGCTCTTGGCATATCCTATTTTTAAACAAATTCAATTCTTCACAAAATAAAAAAAAAATTGTAGTTACTTCATTTTTTTTATTTTTAAAAATTGCAGCCAAAATGAATTATTTTATGATAACAATAAAATCATTATTAATTTCACTTGAGTTATCTGCCAAAATTAGTTAAAACAGCTGAAGCTCCTAATGTACTGTCCTTGTACATATAAATGAGTTACAAAATAACTTAGAATTTTCACATAGCATTTTTAAGGAGTTTTTTTTATATTAAAATTTTATACTCTTTATGAATTTAAATTGGATCGCTTTCTACTTATATTTTAAATCCCCTGTAAGTGAAGCAGAATTCAGACTGATTGCTTGACAGGATTAATGATAAATATGTAACATCATATTGTTCCATCATAAATGGTTTATGGCACTGACTTTTACTAGAGTTTATGCTATTAGATATCTACCTGTACTTCATATCTTGCAAATTATAGAATATTATTTAATGGTATCTTTTAAATAATATTCCAATGAAAGCAAAATCACATTAAATGCACAGAAAATATTGTTACATGCACAGAGAAATATCATACCCATGGGGTGATATATGGGAAGACTGAGAAGCAGAGAGGAAGATCAATAAGGAGAGAAACATATCTTGTTTCTTAATACTCAATAGGAAATTGAGCAAGTAGATTTTGCATAAAAACGTTGGAAAACATCCCAGATTCAATTCACACCCTGATTAAATTCACATATAAAAAACTCTGAACCCTATTGAAACATGATGGCTTGTAAGTGACCTTCATTAGCTATGAATTCTATTCCTAGTACTGCTAATGAGTCATTAGAAAATATTATAGGTGGTGAATGCAGAGGTTGCACACAGAAGCTTTTTGGATCATCTATTTTAAGCAGGAAAAAAGTAAAACTGAGTCTTTGTCATTAGTTAAAAGGCACAACAAAAATATAAAACAAGACTTTATGATGTATTTCTAAAGCTATGGTAGCATAGTGGTTACGAATCAGGCTGCAAACTGCAAGGTCAGCAGTTCGAAACTACCAACTGTCCCGTGGGAAAAAAAAATGAGGTTTTCTGCTCCCCTAAAGATTTGCAGCCACGGAAACCCTGTACAGGAGGGTCACTATGAGTCGGAACTGACTCCATGGCACGTAACAACAACAACAACAACCTATATAATCACTATTAGAATAATTGTGTTCTTGGGTCATTTTTTTGCTACTTTGTGATTGTTGTTATTAAGTGATGTGGAGTCGGTTCTGACTCGTAGCCACCCTGTATAGGGTTTCTGAGGAGTGGCTGGTGAGTTTGAACCGCCAGCCTTTATGTTTGAAACAATTTTGGAGCCTAGCACATTAACCCACAGTGCCATACGGCCAATTAGTTCACCATTTTACTTAATTTTGGCCAAGTCCCCGGACGAAGGATGTTTTTTCCCAGAATACCATAGTCTTGGATCCTAAATCTTTTCTTTTTCAATTGTTCATTAATTATTTTTTTTTTTATAAAAGTGAATATAAAAAAAAAAAGTGACTATGGGTGTGTTTGTATATAAAGTTTTGTTTCCAAGCAAGTAAATTTATTTTCTAAAATAGAAGAAATTGCTTGATTGTCTTCTAGTCTGGTGAAGAAATTGCTACATGTAACAAACGTTGCTATTCTTAGGTGCCATTCAGTCTGTTACTTGTTACTATCCTATGTATTGCAGAACACTGGTCCTGCACTATCCCATAATTGGTCTTATGTTTGAGCTCATTTTTGCTGTCCATGTGATAATTCATTCCATTGCCGGCCTTCCTCTTTTTCACTAACTTTCCATTTTACCAATCATGATGTTTTCCTCCATGGACCATTCCCCCCTGACAACATGTAAAGAGAACATGAGACAAGTTTTGCCATCCTTACTTCTGAAGAGCATTGTAACTATACTTCTTCAAGACAATTTTGTTCTCTGGCAGTCCATTGTACTTTCAATATTCGTCTTCAACACCGTAATTCATATGCATTAATTATTCTATGGTCGTTTTTATTCAAAGTCCAACTTTCACACATATAGGAGGCAATTGAAAGTAGCATGAAAGGATTTGAAATGATTGAAAGGATGTTAGTTCTCAAGGTGGCATCTTTACTGTTTAACACATTAAAAAGTTATTTTCATGAGATTTTCCTAATGCAATTACTCCGTTTGGTTTCTTGACTGCTGTTTACGTGAGCACTGATTGTGGATTTAAGCAAAGTGAAGTCTTTGACAGTTTCAATCTTTTTGTTGTTGTTGTTGTTTATAATGAATTTCATTGGCCCAGTTGTGAGGATTTTTGTTTCCGTTGAATTGAGGTACAATCCATACTGAAGGCTATAATCTTTGATATTCAGCAGTATTTCTGTGCTTCTTCACTTCCAACAAGCAAGATTACATCTTTCTCCAATCTTGTTGCCACATTCATTTTCATATAACCAAGCTGCTGAGTATCTATTGTGCATCAGATAGAATAAAGATAGTGAAAGGATATAAACCTTTCCCACACTTTTCCTGATTTTAAGCCTTCCATATCTACTTGTTCTGTTCAAATGGCTGCATATTGCTCTATGCACAACTTCCTCATGAGTACAATTAAGTGTTCTGTAATTCTAATTCTTTGCAATGTTACTTATAGTTTATTAAGAGCCACACAGTCTTTGCATAGCCAATAAAACAAAAGTAAACATATTTTAGTATTCTCTGTTTTCAGCCAATATCTATATGATTTCAGCTAGGAAATCACTTGCTTCATGTCCAATTGTAAACCTACCTTTAATTTCTGACTGCTCATTGTCAATGAAAATTTATTTAACTTTCTTTAGGAATAATTTACTGGCATATGAATAAAGTGATAGTCTGATGATTTCTGCATACCATTGGGTCACCTCTTTTTAGCAATATAGGAATTTTAAGTGATTTTCTAAAGTAAGCATAGATTGTATATGCTCTTTATACTTTCTCCTAATTAAAAATGAAAAATAACAGTATATCTTGATGATATTATTTTCTTCCTACAATACACTTCACACAGGCAAAAATCCCAAGTCCATAGTAGTAAGTTTTCCAAGTAGTAATTTTAGGTTGGAGTCCTGATGTGGTACTGTAGGATGCACATTGGATTGTTGACCATGAGGTTAACAGTTCAAACCTATCAGCCACTCCTTGGAAACCCTATACATGGTCACTATAAGGTGGAACTCAACAACACTTAACAACAACAACAATATTTGATTTAATAAAGATAGACCAGAAAAAAATTAACAAATTAATTTTACTTTTATCTCTGTCACTATCTAATAACTGCATTATAATGTTATATATTTTGTTATAAGAAATAGGAACTGTATGACAACCAACAGAATAGACACAGATGAAAATTCCGGAGCCTTGAGATTAAAAGGAAAGTGTAGAAAAGTGGTTTGAGTGCTACCTGGGAGAAGAAGCTGACCAGGGTTGAGAGAGGGAGACTGACTGGTGAACGGCCATCCAGATGCAGTGTGGCCATCTTATGAGCAGTTTTGGCAAGAGCTTGTGGCCTAGCAGAGCAGAATCATACAAGTGACAGAAAAAGTGTGATTCCTTCTTTTTCCATATGCTCCCTAGTTACCAGAGGTGTGACCAACTTCCATCCTCATTCATCCCTAGCACAGACCCTGTTCTCCAAGAGTTTGGAACCAAGTGGTTGTGAGCCATCCCAGAAAGAGGCAGGGGCCGGCTTCACTGCTTTGTTGTACCATTTTGGTTCTTGGATTCAGGTGGGCTTACATCCAAACTTATAGCACCCACAGAGCCACCAGATCACCATTTAATATGTCACCCTGCCACCAGCTGTGCTGCAGTCCTAAAGACATTAAAACCATCTTCATCAGAAGCCTCCACAAATTACCTTTAGATTGAGTGCTTGGATAACACAGAGGCTGATAGGAACTCAATCTAGGGCCAGGAACTCTGCAGTCATATTCTTTCCACACTCACTTTGTGAGCTCCTTGGCTTGTAACACCCTTCCAGACCGTTTACCTTTCTGGGTCCAATAGTTGCACTGTTCTTTATTTGTTTTTGTTTTGGGGTTTGTTTTTTTCACTTTCGTTGTTCAATTATTTCTTTATTATTATTATTTCTTATCCTTCTTCTTTTCTTTCAATTTCCTTGAATTTTATCCATTCTGTCTCTGTTTTTGTTTTTTTTTTCTTCTGTTTCTCATTTATCCTCTTTTTTTTTTTTTTTTTTTTCCATTTTGGTCTTTCTTTACTACTCTACTCTCTCCTTTCATCTTCCCTCTTCCTGGTTATTCTAAGTGTGAGTGTCTGTGTTCTATTATTTCTTTTTTATTTCCTGTCCTAATTTTCTATTCTGTATCTCCATTTTCCTGTCCCTCTTTTGTCTTTTTTGTTATTCTAAAGTTTTTGTTTTTAGTATCTTCCTTTTTATTTTCTCTCTTATTTTTCATCTATCTATCTATCTATCTATCTATCTATCTATCTATCTATCTATCTATATGCTTTTCTTTTGTCTTTATAATTATTACGATTTTTTTTTTTTTTTTGCTGTTTACTGCCTGCTTTTATTTATCTTTTCATTGTTAGTTTTTTGTTTATTCTGTTTTTGTGTCTAGTGGGTGGAAGGATTTTTTCTTTCCCAACACCAGGAGACAGCAAACATGCCCATTCAGCAAAACAACAATACCCTGTGCAGCTCCATTCACTGGGAAAGAGCCAATACAAGCTTCTATGACACCTGATTAATGATAGACTTGCAGACAACATCACCAAACCTATTCTAAAGTATTCTCAATTAAGCTGAATGAATGGCAAACAAGAATGATGTACATGCTTACATTCTCTAACAACAGTCCCAGAACACAGTTGGTGAGAACCTAAGAATGCATAAATAAACCGTTATCAATTAAATACAAATACAAAAACCCTGTAATACTTCAGAGACAACAGAAAACTTTAACTCACAAGAAGAAAGAAGCAAGAATGGCACAAAAGGTGAAGAGCCAGAAAACATTTCTGAGGAAGAAAATATGATGAAGCTAACTGAAAAAAATTCAAAAGACTGATATTCAAGTACCTGCAACTGATTGACAGAAAGATTGAGAAAAGTGAGGAGAGTACAGAAAAAAAAAAAAATTTATAATAAAAAAAAAAAAAAAAAAAAAACTTTATAATTAAGGAAAATACTACAAAAACAAACAAACAAAAGTAAGTGCAAATTTTGAACCAATACAAAACTTGAAATTAGAAATCCAGTCATCAGTATGATGATTTCAGAAATAAACAATACATTGAAAGGACAAAGAAGTAGATTTGAAGCAATGGAAGTCTGAATTATTGAGTTTGGAGATAAATCTCTCAATATTAATATGCTAGTACAACAGTCAGGAAAAAAAAAAAAAAAAGAAATGAAAAAATCCAAAGAAAGTCTGAGTGAGACACCATAAGAGGATCAAATTATAGGAGACTAGATTTCCAGAAAAGGAAGAAACAATAAAAAACACAGAAAAGAATGCCAGAGTTTGGAAGAAAACATTACTAACATCATAAAAGACAAGAAGAGAAGTATTCGTGGATCTAAATAAATTCCAAACAGGATAGATCCCAAATGAAAATCACAAAGACATGTCATAATTAAGGAAATAATCCTGATGATGGAAGAATCCTGAGAGTAGCTTTGAGAAAACAAAAAGTTAGCAAAAAAGGAGAATCTGTAAGACTAAACTCTACTTTCTCAGCAGAAACCACACAGACAAGAATGTAATGGGATAACATATACAAAATTATGAAAGAAAAAAAATTGCCAACCAAGAATCATATATGCAGCAAAGATCTCCCTCAAATATGGCAGTGAAATTAGGATGTTTCCTGATGAACATAAAAGAAAGGAATTTGCAATGACCAGACCAACTTTACAAAAAATGCTGCAGACTTTTCTTTGGACTGAGAACTAACAACAGCAGACAACCACCTGAGATTACCATGCATAATAACACCACCCAGATACTGATGTGCTTAAAGAAAAAACAAACATACAAGACTGAAAATAGAGAACCAGAGATAGCAATGTATAATGAAATTATCAACAAAGCAAAAAGAGTCAATAGTGTTGTTACAGAACTTGTAAATGGGAAGGAAATCAAGTAGATTTTAAGTTGAAATAGACTGTTTTAAATAGGCAAAATTAATAAATTGCAAGGTAACTTCAAAAAAATAAGTAAAAAGAAGAAAACCAAAAAGATTTAGTAACATTAATACAACAGAAATGAATATGAGAAGAAAACCAGCAAACGAAATGAACTCAGTACAGACAATTATATGGAACAAAGAAACCAACAACACACACAAAACACAGGCAAACAGAAAAATCACAGTAATCAATTCATACCTATTGATAATTGCACTGAATTTAAATGGATTAAATGCACCACTAAATAAACAAGGAGAGGAATGGATAAGAGAACAATTTCCACCAATATGTTGTCCACAATAGAAATCAACAGAAGAATGGTTAAAATAACTTTGACACATAAATTCAGTAGAATACTATGGCATATTGAAGTGTACTGATGAATCTACAAAGCACCTCACAACATGGGTGAACTGGAGGACATTATGCTGAGTGGATTTAGTCAATTACAAAAGGATAAATATTGTATAAGACAAATAATGTAAAGCATATAGAAAATGTTTTCTTAATAAAAGAAATAATCTATGATGGTTACAGGAAGGGAGGATTGTTTACAAGCTGGAAGATTTATTGTTTTTTGGTGTCATCGAGTCAGAACCAACTCATAGTGACCCCATGCACAGCAGAATGAAACAATGTCCGATCTCGGGCCAACCTAACTACCGCTGACACACTTGAGTCCATCAATGTTGCCCCTGACCAATCCATCTTGTTGGGGGTC
>NW_006408974.1:409175-410336 GCF_000296735.1 Chrysochloris asiatica
GCCTCCGCTCCAAATTCCACAGGCTATAAGCCTTCAAGCCTTTAAACTATTCCTATCTCTGTGGATCCGAATTTTGGAGCTCTGTCTTGCCTCTTTTTTGCCTGGAATTCTGAGTGATTTTTGACGACGACCTTCACTATGCCTTCACCCTAGCTGCCAGCAAGCCCTGCCCTCCCCTGTTTCTTCAGTAAGTCTGTAAAGTCCTTACTGTGTTTCAGGCACTTCTGAGTTTTGCTACTTGTTGAAATGCTTTGGAGTGGATTATGATCCACAGCAACCCAGTATAGGGTTTCCAATAGCAGCTGTTGAGCTAGAACCACAGTTCCTGCAATTCAAAAGGCTTTGCAGTCTGACGGATAAAACCACAGCAGGGGTGCTTTGTTACTGGTGTTAAGCTGCTACTCAGCTTGGGCTGGCCCAAACCTTGATGCTTTGATGGGTGGGCCTAAGGCTAGGAGGCTGGGCAGAGGGCTGGCCTAGGCCGAAGAAGTGGGGGAAGGGCTTGGTGCTTGCAGGCAGATGGGGACTGATTTTGATGACGTCTAAAATGCCTCTCTTTGTCTCCCTGTGTCTTGAGCCTCCCAATTTGTCCTATATACATGCCGGTAATGCCTAATGTGGCAATGAGGACCCCCTGGGATGGACAATGTTGGTTCCTGTGGCCCCACTAGCTCTCTGAGAGCGTCTGCCATTTGAATGGGTCTGCTCAAGCCCTGCTAAGTTCTGCATTTGGCGGGGCCGTCCCCGGGTAGGAGCCCAGAGCAGGCGGGTAGAAGTTTAAAATGCTTGTAACTCCTCAATAATTTGATCCTTCAAAAAAACAAGTTCATAAAGTTGCAGCCTAATGTTTTATGTTTGCTCAAAAGCTGTCTGTCTACCAGGCGGGGGCCCCAATTTATGATACTGCCCCCTACTTTCTCCCGAGCCCACGTATCTGTGCTGCCCAGTCAGGGAAGTGCCACCTGAGTCCTCCTTCCATCTTCTCTTGATGCATTCTGCATCATTCAATAATTTGCACAGAGACTCTTTCAACAACGAAAGTCAAGGCTTGAATTGTTTCTTCAGTTCCCCAGCTTAAGAAATGCTGAGAGTGTCCTTCTTTTATGGCTTTCTGATTCCAAATCTTTGCATATTTTATTATAATATTTGGCTTTATCTTCT
>NW_006408974.1:411763-416724 GCF_000296735.1 Chrysochloris asiatica
AGACGAGTGGTGGCCGTTTGGTTTTATGTCAAAACTGTCACTTTAAATTTTGATATCAATCTTGATACAATCAAGATGTTCTCTCCCAAGATGGCGGCTCCAGGAATAGCTGAGTATTGAATCAGAAAACTATGGATTTCTTGATTCTCCTTCAAATTCCCTTAAGCTAGAAGATAGGTACATGCCAACATGGGTGACAGAGCAGGCAATATACAACAAGAGTAGAAGAAAGATGAAGGTAGTGTGAGGCAAAGGATGTAATGTAACAGTTAAAGTCAACAGAGGTAAATACTAATAACTGTTGGTTCATGAATGAGATTGCAAGCATTGAAATGAAGCAAAGTATATGATTTTTTTATTATGTGATACTGAATATCTTTTCTGCAACCTTTACCTAATTCATAATAAAAAGTTCAAGAAAAGAAAATTAAGGATTGTAATTGGTGATTAGTCAAGCATCTACTAGTGAAATAATGTGATGGAAATAAAAGGGGAACAATATAAATAGGATAGCATGTGTTAAGTAATAGGTAACATGGAAAAATTAGTTTGAGTTGCTCTAATTCCATTACATGAGTAATTTAAAAAATAACTAAATAAATACAATAGACTATTGAATAATTTAATTTTTTTTAAAAAAAGAGAATAAAATAGAAAAAGAATGTAATTTTAATCTGACTTATTCCACCTTTTGTTTGTAATATTTGCTTTTATCATCTGATGAAAAAAAATTGCAAAAGCATGTGATTCAGGTACCTTTTTTTTCAGCCTTACATACTTTTTATAGAAAGGATGGAAATATGATTAAATGTTATTGAGCTTATCTGAATAATTTAGTTTTCAATTCATTATATTGAGATTTGAGTGTGTGTGTCTGTGCCCACACTTGCATGTGTTTCTTTCTGTCTATCAGTATCTGCGAGAGACAGAAAGAGTGATTGAAAGTGAGAGATGGAGTTTGCTGCTATGTAGAAATAAGATTTTTATAGTTATCCTTTAATTCATTTTTTTTTATAGAATCTATAATACAACATGGGATTCTATTTCCCAATTTTCAACTGAAAAAAAAAAAATGATTTCCACATGCAAAACAACTACTTCAAAGAAGCTTTAGCTACACTTGGCTAGTCAGTTTTAAAACCTTGTCTTTTCTGTCATGTAAATTGCTGAAATTGGGCTTTCTGACGCTATCTAAATTTGCAGTAAGTTCTTCCTGTTGAACCCTGTATTTAAGATTGAAGGGTTTAAAAATAGATAAACTTCTGGAAATGTATTCTTTTTACTAAAGAACAGTCTTAAATAACAAAAGAAACATTTCATGAAAATGACTTTTCTAAAGCTATTGTGATGTGATGGTGAGTATCCTCTACTCATTAGTTGCTGAAGATGCTGTTATTACTGTAGCTGATTCCTGTCACATCAATTTATTATTCATAAACATTTTTCCTCCCACCATTGTTGGACAAGGCACTCCAAATTTCCTTTACTTGGCATATTCTTCATTTGTTTCTTAAGTTAATTTTGTTACCAATTTCCTCAATAAAGTTTGGAAACTGAATTTCAATTTTATAAGTACAAAGGTAAATTGCAGTAATATACTACATGTCAGTTTCTTCAAATGAATTGTTAATAGGTGCCTCTGGAAGTTCATAAAAATATCCTGCAATATTACACTCATATTCTTTTTATAATGCACTGTCATTAAATCATAAGATAATTCTTTGTCTCAATTCAAATCCTAACTTTTCCTAAAAATATACCCGAAACTAATTACCAATCAAAAACTAGGTGGATTTAACTAGTCTCATAAATATAGAATTGTGTGAGAATGGGAATTCTGAGTTTTGAATCCAGTTTGTACTTATTTCTATGTGATCCTAATATTATTCTTTAAAACAATGTCAGACCTATTTTGTGCGATAAAGTGTTTCAAAAATATAATATGTAATTCAACTTATCTAATTTTAAAGATAATTTAAAACCGTAAGTTTATGTGATTAAATGAGAATACATTTGCTAACAATCTGTAATGCACACACAATTTGTACTAATAAAACCTCTTCTTGTTTATGTTATTTAATGTTCTTACAGTGAAGAATATATATATATATACATATATATTTAATAATATATTTAGATACACATATATACATTATTTCTGGTACAATTCATACAATTTGCATTGTATTGTTAATGTATGAAATACTGTCATTTTTATAAATATGTCATTTAAGAAGTCATGAACATACATATTTGAATCAGGACCAATGCATGTACCAGGAAGTCTATGTGAGATAGCTATACTAACCTAGATTTGAAAGGAAATATTTCCTTTTAAAATGTTAATAGTGAATAGCTTTTGGGCATATGTTGTTTTAGGTTTCACTTTGTCAATTCTGGTAATAAATTCTAAGAATCAGAAATCTAGAGGAGTTATAAAGATTATATCATAAAGTCAATTTGTAGCTTCCATAGTTTAATGCTTTAGCATTCATTAATTCTTTGTAGCTATTCTTTTGCCCAGTTTCTAACATGATTAATCTTATTCACTCTTAACAGTTATAGTCTCTAACTAGCACTTCTGGCCTTACCCTTGTAACTGTCTGATGAACTATCCATCTTGAAGAAAACAAAAATTCTCACAATTGTTCCAATAAGCAACATCACAATTAGAGAAGGAAAGATTTATTTAAGTTGTCAAGGTTTCATATTACTTGGATTCCTAATCAACGCATATGGAAGCAACATTCATGAAATAAAATGGCATACTGCTTTGGGCAGATCTACTGTATAAGATCTATTTAAAGTGTTAAAAAATTTTTTTAAAAAAAACCTGATATGTCATTTTGAAGATTGGAGTGAGTCAGACTCAAGCCAAGTTATTAGTATTATTTTTAATGTTTTATTTTGAATTATGTGATAGTTTACATGGGAGAACATTAGTTTAACATTCATTCTATCGTATATCGTCTCATTGTCATGGTTACAATCCCCTCAGTGTATAATCAACCAACTAAAGGTTATATCCTGCAAGCCTGCCCCCCACACCTCACTGGTCTTCAGCACAGAGTCCCTCTCCCTCTCTGTGTCTAAAGTACCCAACAGCTGCATCGCTCCACGTCATCGTCTCTGCCTCCATCTCAAGCATTACTGCTTCTCTGGGTATGGTCCCCCTCTCCACTCTTCTCCATTGATGGTCCTAGGGACCTCCGTTCCTAGACTGGAAAGTTAATTACTCACCTACTTACTATAAAATTTCTACCTTTATGTTTCCAACCCTCACAATCAGCCCTGATAACAATTATTCACTATTGTATCACAAGAGACCCGTCTGCATTTCATTTCATTAGCCCCACCAAAACAGATTGGATACTACTCACTGGAGAGTCTACCTTTCTCCAGGCCCTCTGGATCTAGGTTCCCTCTTGAAAGCTTGTAAGCCAATCACTGCTTGCCTTTGTAGCCTGTCCACCCCCCATTTTGGGTAGCCAATGTCAAAGTTACCCATCCCAGTCTACTCTGTGTATGGAGAGGATGGGAATGATTCTTGCTGTAAGGTTTTGATACTTCTTTTGAGATACGGCTTCCATAGGTATAGGTCAAGTTAATCAAATTGTATCAGATTACTCTTTTTTTTCCCTCTTCTTTTTTCTGGTTGAGCTCTGATCATCCAGTCATTGAAGCCAGGACAAGTGGGTATTATCTGCAAGTGTGGGTATTCTTGTGCATATGCCCTCTCTTCTTATCAGCTGGACGCTTCACTCTCCACTCTAGTCCTCTGTGGCTATGTCACTGACTCTGGGCCCAAGAGTACCCAGGTCTTGCCACACTGCTGGCCAACCAGGTCTTCACCCGAGTTCAAATAAGTCTATTGAACATTGTCCGGCTTAGATTGTTGCTTCATTGCTGTTTTCCACTCACTTCCCCTTATCAGTGAGGAGTGTGTTCACCAATCAGAGCATGTATTCCCATTGAGTCTTAGTCTTGGAAGGGGGTTGGCACCGAGGGGACCTGACCGCTTGCCTTGATGATTCCTGGGCAAGCAACTTGCTTGTTCTTATAGTAACAGTTGTTCTGCCTATGTTGTTTTATACGTTTCCTGTAGGTCTTTCTTTCAAGAAGAATCTGTGTTCTTCTAGCTGCTCCAGGCCAGTCTGCTCATCCTTTCAAGTGGAAATTTCCCAGCTCTGGAGATCTGGATGTGGTTCAGGCTTCTACCTATAGTCTTTTGTATTACAGAGGCTCCGCAGGAAGCCTCCTTCACAGGGCACATTGTAGCCCCATTTGAGGTATTCCAATCAGTTTTAGGCAAAACACGAACTTACAAGCTTTCTATGGTGATGTTTCTGGCTATTCCTTTCTTTCCCCCTCCAGTGTCTATTTTATAATACAATGCAAGGAAAACCAAGATTCAAAAGACAGCCAAGCTTCTTAACATTTCCTCCCCGTTTTCCCCATTCCAACCTTATCTCAATCTCTGTATCCCAGAGCCTTGTTGTTCCAAGGTTGTGCATACAACATTATTTACCTCTGTCCCACTTAGCCCATTCAGATTTGCCTAATTGTTCTCCCATCTGCTATGTTCTTCCATTCCCCTCTCACTTCTTGTATATTGCCCACCTCCCCAGCACACAAACTATCTTGTGTCTAATCCCTGCCCTGTGCTCCACCTTCCCCTCCGTCCCCGTCCCCTCACCCACGCCCAACATCCAACCAACCAACAGAGGATGCCGCCCCCCCCCCTTTAGTATGGGTTCTTTTTCTTAGTCTTTATAGTAGTGGTCCTATGCAGTATTTCTCTTTTTGTGACTGACTAAAATTTCACTCCACATAGTGCCCTCAAAGTTCATCCATGTTAACTGGTGGTTTGCAGCTTTCTTGTTATTCTTCAAGGTAGCATAGTATTCCATTGTGTGTATGTACCACAGTTTGTTTATCCATTCTTCAGTTAATGGGAACTT
>NW_006408974.1:422631-431870 GCF_000296735.1 Chrysochloris asiatica
TTTGATTGATCACTTTGCTGGATACAGGATTTGTGGTTGTCATTTTTTGTTTTTCAGGGTTTTATATATATATATCCCTATTGCCTTCTTGCTTGCATGGTTTCTGCTGAGAGATTTGAGCTTAATCTGACTTTATTGCCTTTGTATTTGACATTTCTGTTTTCCCTGGCTGCTTTCAGAAGTGTCTCTTTATCTTTGAATTTGGAGAGCTTGATTATGATATGTCTTGGTAATTTTCTTTTGGGGTGTATCCTACCTAGGCTTCGTTGATCTTCTTGAATGTTTATATTTTCACTTTTCAGTATGTTAGAGAAATTTTTTTCAAGCAGTTCTTCAACTATTTCCTCTGTGGATTGTGTGATTCTTCTTGTTCTGGATTGCCAGTAATTCTTAAATTATTCCTCTTCATGTTGTCCAACATTAATTTTAGACCTTCTTCAGAATTTTTTGTGTTTGTTCTTCTATCTTAGTGGTATTTAGAGATCTGTCTTCCAGCTCACTGATTCTGCCTTCAATCTCATCTGTTCTACTTCTCTGCCTTTTCAGAGTGTTGTCTATTTCTGATATTTTGTTATTGATTATTTGTACCTTTTTCTGTAGGTTTTTAATTGTTTTCAATGTTGTATTTATCTTATTTGATTGTTCCTGTAGCATTTTCCCGACTTCTTCCTTATTTTTCTCAACTCCATTGTAAAATGTTTTGAAACATTTTATGATCATTTTTCTGAATTCCTTCTCAGGCATTTCCAAGGCCTGCCCTCCTTCTAGAATGAAATCCAGGTCTACTTCTAGGTCATTTGTCTCAGACATTTTTTCTTGTTTCTTGACATGTGCTGATATGGTCATCTGCTTTTGCTTCTTGAACATGTTTAGTGTTTATCTGTGGCCTCATACTTAATTGAGTATGTGTTTTGATATTTTTTTATGCTTTCTGATTGCTTCCAGGAAGATGTGATCAGGATGTGGTCTTCCCTTTTCACTCTTCTTATTGTTTAACTCAGAGTAACTTTCACAGTTGTTGTCTGTTTCCCTGGTATATGGCAGTTGATATTGTTTCTTGCCTGTGTTTTTGTGTTTTATAGAGTGTGATTGTAGCTTGCATGTTTAGCAGTAGTTGCTGACTGTTCTTGTGTAATATAGGGAGACAAAGAGTCCTTCAAAGGCAGAAGGGGGGTGCATATAACAGCAAAACAACACCAGCATAAAAAAAAATGAGAGAAAGAAGAAAAAACGACTAAAAAACTTCAACAACAAAAGCAAGACTGATACTGCAGTCTCTAATCACAGAAAAGGGAGATGAAGGAGAGAAGAAAAAGTAGGGGAAAAAAAAAATGTTGTAGCCTAATATGAGTACGACCTTAATGTCCTCTCTTCAGCTTGTTGCCTTCAAAGTTGCCTGAAAGATTCCATGATGTCAGTGTTTGTTGTTATGGTACACCTCAGTCTCCAATCTAACCTTCAGCCTGTTTTGCTTTTAAACCCTCTTTCCCTCCCTACAGCCCTCTCCTTCTCTTTCCTGTGTTAAAAAAAAAAAAACCAGAACAAAAAACAAACAAGAAAAGTTCAGGGCCTGCTCTTGGGCTGAGTGTCTGTCGGCCGTTGGGTTTTAAGTGGAAAGTGTCTCTTTAAATTTTGAGGAGATCTGTGCACATGCATAGTAGAACCCTCTGAGGGTTGGGCTGGGGTATCCACTAGCTCAGGCACGCCTATAGTCACCAGAATGGAGGTACGTAGACAGCAAGGGACCAATGAACAGATACCAAAAAAAAAGAATGCCTATAACTCTATCTCTGAAGCTCTGTCATGCGTCCATGGCTGCTCTGATCCTTCCCCTGCTTGGCCCCACACAAGATGGCGGATCCTGGAGCAGCTGAGCATCCCGAACCAGAAAGCAATGGATTTCTTGCTTCTGTCACAAAATCCCCCAGCTTTGAGTCTTCCAACCTTCCAAATATTCCTTTATATGTATTTCAGAGTTCTGGGACCATCCCCTGAGTCTGCTTGGTCCTGTATTCTGTGTTGTTGCCGGTGGACTTGCTCACTGCACTTCCACCTGATCTGCCATCTTGTTTGTTTGGCCCCAAGTTATTTTCAATTGTCTCATCTGCACGTGAATGCTAGACAGTGAATAAGGAACTCCATAGAATGACTCATGCCTTCAGATTATAGTGTTTCAAAACATATTGAATATATTGAGGTCAGACGGAAGAAGAAACAAATATATCCTGAAAGAGGTTAACCAGAATGATCCTTAGAAGCAAGGATAGTAAGTAGGGATCAAGTTATAAGGAGGGATCATTCCTGGGAAAACGACACCATGGTAAGGGAAAGGGCCATGGGTAGTAGGAAGACCAGAAGGAAATGCACTGATACAGAGGCTGAAAGAATAGAATCAAAAGAACAATGGTTTTGAAACAGGTACAGAACTCAGGGAGTATTTCATTCTATTGTACATAATGTCAAAGTAAGCCAGAACTGACTCTCCAACATCTAACAACCAAAACAAAAATCTGCTATTTTTTGTTGTTGTTAAGTGCTGTCAACTCAGTTCTGACTCTTAGTGACCCTGTATAGGACTACCGAGAAAAGGCTGGTAAGTTTGAACCACTGAAATTGCTGTTCAAACTGATTTTATGGTCAAGTGCTTATCTTACAGTGTCACACCAGTAGTTGTCACACCAGAAAAATTTGTATATATTTGTTAATTGCTGTTGAATCTTTCCAACTCCTAGCAACCCTATATAGAGTTTCCAAAGACTAACTGGTGAATTTGAACTACAAACCTTGTGGTTCAAACTGACCTTTAGTCCAGTGCTTTATCATATGCCACCACATCAAGTGTGTGTTTGTGTGTGTGTATGTGTGTATCTGTGTACGTCATTGTTAGTGTTGCTAATTGGTTCTGACTCAAACAACTCTTTAACAATAAAACAAAATGCTGTCAGGTCCTGCTCTATCCTCACAATCATTGTTACACTTGAGCCCATTGCTGCTGCACTATGCCAATCCATCTCACTGGGTGTCTTTTTCTTCGTTGCTGACTCTCCATTTTACCAAGACTGGTCCTTCTTTATAATTCTGTCTGACGTATAAAAGATAAATTCTGGTCATCCTGGCTTCTAAAAAACCTTCTTTCTGGACTTTTTCTAACACATATTTGTTTGTTCTTCTGGCAGTCCATGGCACTCAGTTTGAGGAATTAGCTGTGCCAGACTCAAATCATGGTATTTTCAATCACCTCATATGCATGAAGGAGCTCTGGTAGCGTAGTGGTTACGAATCGGGCTGCGAACCTTAAGGTCAGCGGTTCGAAACTACCAGCCGCTCCGAGGGAGAAAGATGAGGCTTTCTACTCCCGTAAAGATTTACACCCTCGGAAACCCTGTACAGGGTCGCTATGGGTCGGACCCGACTCGATGGCACTTAACAACAACAACAACAACAACATATGCATGTGGAAGTAGGAAAATGAATAAGGAAGATTGTAGAATAATTGACACACTCGAATTATGGTGTTGGAGAAGAATGCTAAAAGTGCATTTATCTTCCTAGCATCTATGAATATATGACTCTATATACCATCTATCTTTATCAATGTTGATATAGAGTATGTGACAATATTGGTTATTGGTTTACATTTAAATTAAATGAAAACAAACTTTATCTTAGATACTCTGTTGAGGGAAAAATTTGTATTTATATTACAGGCACATTCATATTATTTAAAAGAAAGTTGAGGGAAAGAGAGACAACGATAGACAGCAAATTATTCATAATGTTAATCATTATGATATCACTTCATGTGTATATTGCCTCAACCCCTGTTCCTTTGATTTGATGTTTGGTCACAGACTAAAATTCTAAGATTTCCACATTGGGGTACATGTTGTATTACTGCTTAAATATAGCAGAATTGCAGGTTAACTGCTTAAATCAGTAAGAATATATCTCAAACTTTAATTAAGGTGATGGTAGCTGAACAACGACCCATGATACCAACCCATAGTAACACAGAACAACAAACAAACAACACACAACAAAGCAAAACACTGCTTATCTGTGCCGATATCACAATATTTGCTATGTTTAAGTGCATGTTTGCTGCTAGTTATTGTGCCAATCCATCTCATTGGGGTTTTCCTCTTTTTCAATGACCCTCCACTTTGCAAACTATGATGTTTCTCTCCAGAGACAGGTGTCTCCTGCTGATTTGTCTGACATTTGAGAGATGAAGTCTGGTCATCCTGACTTCTAAGGAGCGTTCAGGCTGTACTTCCTCCAACACTGATTCATTGCGTTTACTGGCAGCCCTTGATATTTTCTATATTTTCTTCCAACACCATAACACAAATGCTTCAATTATTCTATGGTCTTCCTAAATTAACTGGATAATTTTCACATCCATATGAGGCTGTTAAAAATGTCATGACTTCAGTCAGGCACACCTTAGTCCTCATACCAACACTTTGATCTTGAACACTTTAAATAAGACTTGTACAGTAGATTTGTCTAATGCAATACATCACTTGATCTTTTTTTATGTTTATACATATCTATAGCTATCTATCTATCTATCTATCTAAAGAGAAATTTGTTATCAAGGAAATGGCATATAATTGGAGAGTCCCAGGTCCCCAGCAGAAGAGAAAAAGTCCCTCCCACATGTCCAGTATAATGGGACAGGTCACACCCCCAAGGAAGCACTCCTTCAATTAATTAGGTTCTCATAGCCATTCATCATGAATTTACCATACCTGTATTTGGTTTAATTACCATGGGAATGAACACATTCTTATTGCTAAACTTCTGGAAATTCACACCTAATCAAGTTGACAAAAAAAAAAAAAAGTGATCATTACAATCCACCCTTGTCAACTTGAAACCTATAAACAATATTAAAAATTGCTAAATAAAGTCATTAAGAAGACAAGAAAGAAGGAAAAGGTCAAAATGATGTCGGAAGAGACACTGAAACTTGCTCTCCAGCATAGAGATGCTAAGGCAAATGGAATAAATGAGGAGGTCCAAGAGCTGAAAGAAAATTTCAAAGCTCACCTTGAGAAGATAAAGCCAAATATTACAACAAAATGTGCAAAGATGTGGAATCAGAAAACCAAAAAGGAAGAACACACTCAGCATTTCTCAAGTTAGGGGAACTAAATAAAAATTCAAGCCTGGATTTCATTATTGAAAGATTCTCTGGGAAAATTATTGAATGATGCAAAAGAATCAAGAGAAGATGAAAGGGATATACCAAGTCACTGTATCAAAAGGAAATGTTTAATGTTTAACCATTTCAAGAGGTCCCATATATGATCAAGAGCCAATGATACTGAAAGAGAAAGTTCAAGGTGCACTGAAGGAATTGGCAAAGAACAAGGCACCAGGAATTGATGAAATAAAAATAGAAAGCTTTCAAGAAAGTGAGGTGGCACAGGAGGAACTCACTCATCTCTGTCAAGAAATCTGGAAGACAACTATCTGGCTGACTGATTGGAAGAGATCCATATTTGTGCCCATTCCAAAGAGAGTTGACCCAAGGGAATGCAGAATTCATCAGACAATCTCTTTGATATCCCATGCAAGTAAAGTTTTACTAAAGGTAATACAGAAATGGCTGTAAGCATACATTGACATATAACTTCCAGAGGTTCAAGCCAAATTCAGAAGAGGCCATGGAATGAGGGATATCATTGCTGATGTCTGATGGATCTTGGCTGAAAGCAGAGAATATCAGCAAGATGTTTACCTGTGCTTTATTGACTATGCAAAGGCTTTCAATTGTGTGGATAGTGACAAGCTATGGCTAACATTGCAAAGTATGAGTATTCTGCAACACTTAATTGTGCTCATGAGGAATCTGTACCTGGACCAAGAAGCAGTTGTTCGAACAGAACATGGGAACACTGAATGTTTTAAAATTAAGAAAGGTGTGAGATAAAGTTGTATTCTTTCACCACACTTATTCAACCTGTATGCTGAGCAAATAATCTGAGAAGCTCAGTTATATGAAGAAAAACATGGCATCAGGATTAGAGGAAGACTCTAATAACCTGCGATATACAGATGATACAGCCTTGCTTGCTGAAAGTGAAAAAGAATTAAAATATTTACTGATGAAGATCAAAGAGCACAGCCTTTGGTAAGGATTACATCTCAATGTCAAGAAAACAAAAATCTTCACCACTGGACCCATAGACAACATTCTTAACAATGGAGAAAAGATTGAAGTTGTCAAGGACTTCATTCTTGGATTAATTATCAACACTCATGGAAGCAGCAGTCAATAAATCAGAAGACGTCTTGCATTAGTCACATCTGCTGCACAAGACAGGCTGAGGACTAAGGTGAGCCTGACCTAAGCCATGGTATTTTCAATAATGTCATATGCATGTGAAAACTGGACACTGAATAAAGAAGATCCTAGAAGAATTGATGCTTTTGAGTTATGGTGCTGGAGGAGAATATTTAAAGTGTCATGGGCTGCCAAAAGAAACAATAGATTGGTTTTGGAAGAAGTGCAGCCAAAGTGCTCCTTGTAGGCCAAAATGGGCAAATTTTGTCTCTCATACTTTGAACATATTGCCATGAGGGACTAGTCGCTGGAGAAGGACATCATGTTTGGTAAGGTGGAGTGTCAGAGAAAAAGAGGCAGACCCCCAATGAGATGGATTGGCCAAGTTGCAACATCAATAGACTCAAGCATGGCCATGGTAGTGAGGTTTCCCAGGATCGGGCAGTGTTTTGTTCTGCTGTGCATAAGGTCGCTATGAGTTGGTGCTTACTCTATGGCACCTGACAACAACAACAAGTAATAAAGAAAATTGTAAAGTCATACTTGTGCCTAACACGATATAATTAAAACTTGTACAATCAGAAATGCATTGGCCCCATTTAAATCTTATATTTCACAAATGAACAAAGCAAAAATATTTTATGCATACATACAAAACAAAACTAACAATTCATATATATTCGTTTAACTGTCAAAAGGACACATTTGGCAAGCCAGTCTCCTGCCTGTAGGCCGACATCCTTACACAGTCCATGGGCCTAGAGTCCATAGCTGCTCTCTCTTTCTATGACACCACCTCAACTGCCATCTTTTTGAGACAGGGATCACAAACTCCACTCATGTTCTTCCATAACGATGGCCCTGGTATCATCTGTTCCTGAAATGAAAATAACTACTTCTCCATTTTTAGTTACACATCTTTCATAATTACAGTTTTGATAATCACAACTAATCCTACTAACAATTGTTGTTGTTGTTGTTAAGTACTGTGGCATCGGTTCCAACTCATAGTGAACCTACACAGGTTTTCCGGGCTGTAAATCTTTATGGGAGCAGAAAGCCTTATCTTTCTCCTGTGGAATGGTTGGTAGTTTCAAATTGCCAATCTTTAGGTTACTAACAATTACTCATAACTAAAATCATAAAAACCTATCAGCATCTTTCCCCACTCCCTATCACCAGACCCATCTGGAAAAGAGGAAAACTTGTTAGTGGGGATTCTCCCTTGTCCCCTTAGCCTAAAACTAAGCATATCCAAGAAAGCCAATCAATTTATACCTTTATAGCTCCTCAATTTTAATGGCCTATGTTCAAATTGCCTGTTCCTATAAACCTAGTCCACTAAGGAGACAAGCATGTTTCTTGATTCAATGGACTTTCCATTGTGATTAGAATTTTTAGCAACTGCATTTAAAAACAAAACTCCAATGTACTAAATTTTAGCAATTGACACTTTCTGAAAGTATTTGACATCTGTTTCTTCATCCAGTTATGCTTTAGTCAGCTCAACTGTAGTCATCCAAGGTAGGTCAAATGGGTTGTTGTTATTGTTATGTGCTGTGGCATCAGTTCCAATTTATAGCGACACTGTGCAGGGTTACTGAGGCTGTAAATCTTTAGGGGAGCAGAAAGCCTCATCTTTCTCCCACATAACAGCTGGTAGTTTCGAACTGCTGACCCTGAGGTTTGCAGGCCAATTCATAACCACTACTCTACCAGAGCTGGGTACGAGCTGCAAATTGGGAGTTCACACATACCTCCCAGTACTGTCCACCAGTTGGCCCCTTTCACTTTTAGCCCTAGTGCCTGTGGATTAGGTCAGTGCCTGTGGGTTCAGGAGTTCATACAACTCCCAAAACTTTAGACCAGACAGCCTTCCCTCACCGCTTATCTCAAGGTGAACAGATGCCAACCAAACAAGTCCAAACTCAGCCTGTGTCTTCATTTCTGCATTTCCCCAAATTTCACTTACAAGAAGGTCCAGGTGGTTACCAGCAAGCATACTGCTTGCCCATTGCCTGTAACTTTCAGTTCTAGAAGATGGTCTCTGATTGTGCTGACTTTCCTTGCCTTGATGTCTCCAAACTCAAACTGCCAAACTGTTTTTATTTCTGCATGACTCTCCTGTACTCCCAATGGTTCTGGGTTGGTCTGCATGTCTTTTCAAAAGCAAATGTTCCAACTCTGAAGGTTCTGGGTAGGGCTCAGGATTTTACCCAAGGGCCTGTACTCTACAAAGGCTTAAAACAAGAAGCCTATTTTTTTCTGGGCAATTTCTCACTCCCTTTAGCAAATCCAATGAAGTAGAAGCTGAAGGTGGGCTTACAAGCTCTTTGTAATCATGATTCCCAATAATTTCTATCAAACATGCATGTCTATTTTACAATAATAGGCAGGTGAAACCAACATCCATAAGGCAATCTAACACACAAATCTTTTAAAACACTCAATTTCAATCTCTTCTCCCTTTGACTAACCTCATTCATATGCATATGATCTTGGGCCTCCAGGAGGGTAGAGTGGATTCCAGTAGGTACTAACCCTTTATCAGTTAGCTTTTCTACCAGCCTTATATCTGCTCCAGTCAATTCCAGAAGTTGCTCTCCCTTCCCCTTTATTCTTTCTCTTATAAAAGCTCATATAATTTCTTAGGTCTGGACCCATTTCAATGAAATTTGCTGATAGGCCAACTGCTTAAACCAAATGGGTATCACATCTGACTTTCTCTGATTCTCCAAGAGGGAAAAAGGATCACACTCAAAATCATCCAAGGACAATTTCTGTTCAGTGGATGTCAGGCATGTCTCCACCCTATAACAGTGCCTTTAAAATTAGTCAAACTTGAGAACTAATTTAGAAAACTCATCCTTGTGATTTTGTTTGTCTAGAACTCCACTTTCTCAGTACAGCATGTCTTACACCAAGTTTTCTATAAAAAAAAAAA
>NW_006408974.1:432012-435219 GCF_000296735.1 Chrysochloris asiatica
CCCTCATTTGATTTCTTGACTGCTGCTTCCATGAGTATTGACAGTTGATCCCAGGTAAATGAAGTCTTTGATTTTTCTATGTTTTCTTCATTTAGCTTGATGTTATTTATTGGTCAGTTAGAGATGATTTTTGTTTTCTTCACATCAAGGGTCAACCCATACTGAAAGCTGTGGTCTTTCATTTTTATCAGTAAGTATTTAACTTCTCTCTTCCCTTTGCTTTCAACAAACAAAGGTGTATCATCAGCATATAGCATGTTGTTACTGAGTCTCCCACCAATCTTGATGCATGTTCTTCTTCAGACAATCCAGCTTCTGAGATTATTGCTCAGAAAATAGATTGAATTAGTAGGTGGAACAAATACAATCCAAGCACACAAATTTGTTTTGCTTGAATTGCTGCCTCCTGGTCTTGTGTTAGTTCCAACTCATAGCAACCCTGTATAGGGTTTCCAAAGAGCAGCTGTGAGTTTGAATATCTGACCTTGTAGTTCAAACTGACCTTGCTGCCCAGGGTTTTATCCCACAGAGAAACAAAGGATTTATGTTATTGTTAAGTGCTGTGGAGTCAGTTCCCACTCATCGCAAACCTGTATAGGGTTTCCAAAGAGCAGCTGGTGAGTGTGAACCACTGTCCTTGTGGTTCAAATCCAACTTGTGGACCAGTGCTTAAGCCCACAGCACCACACCAGGACTTAAAAGTACAATTGAGGGTTGGAAATATAAAGGTAGATGTTTTGTATCAAAAGGAGAGGAGTGGTTGATTTTGCAAGTCCAGGAGCAGAGGTCCCTGGGACCATCAAATAAGACAAGAAGACTGCTCGACCCTATCCAGAGAAACAGTGATGCCAGAAATGGAGGCAGAGTCCATGAGGTCAACAGAAGGAGCTGCTGGGGACTGAGAACTCAGGGAGGGAGAGGGATTGTGTGCTAATAGCCGGGAGGCAGGCCTGTGGGGTGTACCCTTTGGTTGTTTGATGATGCATGGAGGGGATTGGAGTCATTGCAAGGAAATGAAATATGATAGGATGAATGTAAGGCTGGTGTTCTCCCATGTAAACTCACATAATTCACAATAAAAACTAAAAAAAAAAAAAAAAAAAAATACAAATAAGTTTTCGGAATACTCATCCTCCACAATATTGTCCATAACTTGTCATGATCAAAAGCCTTTGTGCAGTTAATAAAGCACAAGTAAACATCTTTCTGGTAGTCTCTGCTTTTAGCCAAGATCCATCTGACAGTAAACAATAATATCGCTTGTTCCACTGAAATAACTACTCACTTTGTAAATAAACTGGAATATGGTGTGTGTGGGGGGGGTGGTTTCTAAATTCAAAAGACTGAAAAACCATGTGGTATGGATGTCCGACAAGGAACCCCACCCATCTGTCCCCAGTCCTGCCCTCCTCGGCCAGCATCTTCATAGACTCAAACTCATCAATCCTCTGTTTTGTGTAGCCCTGCCAAATCTGCCGCAGTGTCTTGTACTTGTCGTGGATTTGCCACATGCTCTCATTGTGGATGATATCATTGTGGGTCTTCTTATTTTCGTCTCTGGCGTGGTACAGCTCATTGGTCAAAGTCTGCAGCGGCTTCTGCACGCGTTCATTCTCAGTTTCTGTGATCCGCTTCTCCTTCTCCTCATTGGGGTCAGCCATGCTGCCCTTGCTGCAGAGCTTGGAGCTGTAGCCCCTGTACTCAGTCCCCTCCTCCTGAGGGTTCTCCTGTACGTGGTAATTCACTGACTCATACACAAGGAGGCTGCGACGGTGGTGGTGGTGGGGGGGGGGTAAGGAGGGGGCACGGTCATCACCAGGTGCAGCAATACTTGGTTTTCACCAGGTTGTCCTGGGCCTCTTTGACCAAGTGATGTCATTCCTCCACCATGTCCTCCTTGAGCCAGCGAGCCTCCTCCAGCAGGGTGATCTTGACTGAATTTGGCTTGAACCTCTGGCAGTTCCCTATCAATGTACTGTTGCAGTCATTTTTTTAACTTATTTTTTTTTTTTTTTTTGGCACAATTTTATTTGTATAAAATATTAATGATATTGAGCAATGATTTCTGCATTTCGTTGGGTCACTTCTTGAAATAGGGACAAATGTGAATCTTTTTCGATCAATTGGCCATATAATTGTCTTCCAAATTTTTTGGAATAGTTAAATGAGAGCCTCCAGTACTGCATCAGATTTTGAAAGATTTCAATTAACATTGCATCAATTCCTGAAGCCTTGTTCTTTGCCAATACTTTCAGTGCACATAGGATTTTTACATTCAGTACCATCAGCTATTGATCATATGCTACCATTTGAAATTGTTTAAAATATACTTTCTTTTTGATAAAGTGACTTTGTGCATTCCTTCCATCCTCTTTTGATGCCTTCTGCATCTTTTAATAATTTGCACATAGAATCTGCAAGTTCAGGCTTCAATTTTTTCATCAGTTACTTTTTTTCTGCTAGTAAAATGCTGACTGTATCTTAGCATTTTTGTTTTGTAACTGTGCACATTAAATCTATAGTATTTGAATTTATTTTCTCCTGCTGCCCTTTGACACTTTGTGCTCAGTTCATTTTCCCACCTCATTTCTTTCATTTGCTTTATCATCTTTATGCTGGAGAGCACGTTTTAGAGTCTTTTCTGACTTCCATGTTGATCTTTTACTTCTTTCTTGTCTTCTTAATGAACTTTTGATTTCTTCATGTTTTGTGTTCTTGATACCATCCCACAATACTTTTGATCGTTAGTCATTAATGTATAATACATGAAATCTGTACCTGAGATGATCTCTAAATTCAAGTGGGATACGTTCAAGGTAATAATTTGGCTGTCATGAACTTGTTTTAATTTTCTTCAGCTTCAACCTGAACTTCCACATGAGCAATTGATAGTCTATTCCACAGCCTGCCCCTGGACTTATTTTGGCTGATGACACAGAAATTTTCTGCCATATACATCCACAGATGTTCTTAATTAGATTTCTGTGTATGCCATCCGGCGAGGTCCATGTGCATAGTCTTCTTTCATGTTGTTTTTAAAAAAACATTGTCAAAGAAGTTCCTGATCTTGCAAAATTCTATCATGAAATCTCCAGCATAGTTTCTATCACCAAAGCCATAGTTTTCAACTACTGAGTCTTCCTCTTTGTTACCAACCTTTGCATTCCAATCTTCAAAAATTACTTTTTTTTTTTTTTTTAGGAGATG
>NW_006408974.1:435678-459125 GCF_000296735.1 Chrysochloris asiatica
CATTAACCCACAGCGACACACCAGGAGTCCATGATAACAATTGCTCACTATTAAATCATGAGAATCCTATCCTATCTCTTTTCACCAGACCTGTTTAGACAAGATGAAAACTATTCAGTGGGGACTCTACCTCTCCCCTGCCCCACCCTGAACACTCTTAAACTAAAATTCCTTTTGAAAACTTGAAAGCAAGTCACACCATGCTTTTATTGTCCCCTCATTTCAGGTAGCCTATGGAGTCCTGGTGCGGTGCTGTGGGTTACTGTGCCACACTGCAAAGCCATTTAAACTGCAAGGTTGGCAGTTCAAGTTCATCAGTTACTCCTTGGAAACCCTATGCAGGGTTGCTATGTGTCAGAACCACTTGACGGCACATAACAACAACAACAATGTCTAAGTTGCCGTTCGTATCTACCCTGTATACAGAGGGAATAGGATTGATACTTGATGTCAATATTACATCTTGATTGCATGTTTGATCGATTTCAGATTGAAGAAGTTGGTAGAATTCTTCAATGTCATTATTACTGGCTTTATGCTTAAATTTGAGTAATTGATAGTGGTATTAACAGGTCTTCCTGTGGGTGTATATATATTATTATATCAGGCAGCATTATACTGATAGGTATAATGTTCTTTTTGATAATGAGGGTTATGCCATTCCTCTTCAAACTGTCACTACTGGCACAATAAACCAAGTGGTTGTCATATTCAAAATACAAATACCAGTCCATTTCAATTCACTGCCTAGAAGATAGTGATGCTTATGCATCACGTTTCATTATTGGCAATATCCAGTTTTCCTAGATTCATACTTTATACAATTCATGTTCTGAAAACTAATGGATATTTTCAGGTATTTCTTCCATTTTGAGTTGTGACCCGCCAGCAAATGAATGTCCCAAAGCTTTTCTCCATTGGTGTCATCAAGGTTATCTCTACTTTGTGTAGGCAGCTCTTCCCCAATAATATTTTGATGGCCTTACAAATTAAATGGCTCATCTTCAGGCATAAGATCTGACATTGTTATTGTACAGTATATAATAATTCAATATTCAATATTCTGATACTACTTGACAATTTACAATGCTATTCCCAAGGTTCTCAGTAACTAAATATTTGGAAGCAGTTAATGTCTGATTTTTCATTGTTTGTTTTAGTCTGAAATCTGTCTACTGTAGGTGACACTGCTGGTAATAAAAATACCAGTGGTATAGCTTCCAGACCACCACTTGTCTGTCAATTTGTCCCACTGTGGTGGCTTGTGAGTTTCTTTGATTCTAAAAGCTTTGCCGCTGATATTTTAAATGCCAGCAGGGTCACCCATTGTGGACAGATTTCAGATGAGCTTCCAGGTGAACACAGACTATGAAGAAGGAATGATGAATTTCTTCTGACTATGTAGTCTCTGAAAACCTTATGAAGAGCAAAGAAACACTGCCAGATATAGTGCCGGAAAATGAGCCCTTCAGGTTGGAAGACACTCAAAATGTGACTGGGGAAGAGCTGCCTCCTCAGAGTAGAGTTGACCATGATGATGCAAATGGAATAAAAGCCATGGGAGTAAAGCCTGCAGGACCTTCATTTGTTGATGAGGCACAACTCAAAATGAAGAGAAACAACTGTAAACATCCATTAATAATTGGAACATGGAAAGTACGGACTATTAATCTAGGAAAATTGGAAATTGTCAAAAATGAAATAGAACACACACACATTGATAGCTTAGGTATTAGTGAGATGAAATGGACTGATAGTGGCCATTTTGAATCTGACAGCCATATGGTTTACTATGCCAGGAATGACAAATTGAAGAGGAATGGTGTTACATTCATTGTCAAAAAGAATATATCATGATCAGTCATAAGGTACAATGCTGTCTGTGATAGTATAATATCAATGTGCCTACCAAAGACCAGAAGAGTTGTGGGATGACATCAAGAACATCTACATGAAGAAAGCAAAAACTCATTAAAAAGAAAAGAAAGAAGGAAAAGTTCAAAAACGATGTCAGAAGAGACACTGAGGGTCTCCAGCATAGAGATACTAAAGCAAATGTAAGCAATGAGGAGATATAAGAGCTGAACATAAAATTTCAATGGTCAGCTCTTGAAGACAAAGTCAAATATTACAATGAAATGTGAAAAGATCTGGAGTCAGAAAACCAAAAAGGAAGAAGACACTTAGTATTTCTCAAGTTGGGGGAACTGAATGAAAAATTCAAGCCTCGATTTTTACTATTGAAGGATTCCATGGGCAAATTACTGAATGATGCAGAAAGCATCAAGAGAGTATGGAAGGAATACCCAGATTCACTGTACCAAAAGGAAATGGTTGATGTTCAACCATTTAAAGAGGTAGTATATGATCAAGAGTCAATGATGCTGAAGTAAGAAGTCCAAGGTGCATTGAAGGAATTGGCAAAGAACAAGGCACCAAGAATTGATGGAATAAAAATTGAAATCTTTCAAGAACAGGAAGCGTCACAGGAGGCACTCACTCATCTCTGCCAAGAAATTTGGAAGACAACTCTCTGGTCATCTGATTGGAAGAGATCTGTATCTGTGCCCCTTCCAAAGTGAGGTGACCTAATAGAATACGGAAATCACAGGACAACATCTTTGATATCCTATGTGAGTAAAGTTTTACTAAAGGTAATACAGAAACGGCAGCAAGCATACACTGACAGAGAACTTTCAGAGGTTCAAGCTGGATTCAGAAGAGGCCGTGGAATGAAGATATCATTGCTGATGTCAGATGGATCTTGGCTGAAAGCAGAGAATATCATAAAGATGTTTACCTGTGCTTTATTGACTATGCAAAGGCTTTCAATTGTGCAGATCATGATAATATATGGACAACATTTCAAAGTATTAGTATTCTAGAACACTTAATTGTGCTCATGAGGAATCTGTACATGGACCAAGAGGCAGTGTTTTGAACAGAACATGGGAACACTGAATGGTTTAAAATTAAGGAAGGTGTGTGATAGGGTTGTAGCCTTTCACCATAGTTATTCAACCTGTATGTTGTTGTTGTTAAGTGCTGACAAGTTGGTTCTGACCCGTAGCGACCCTGTATAGGATTTTCAAGGAGTGACTGGTGACCTTGAACCACCGACCTTGTAGTTCAAACGGCTTTGCAGTCTGGCACATTAATGTACAGTGCCACACCAGGATTCAACCTGCATGCTCAGCAAATGATCCGAGAAGCTGAATTATATGAAGAAAAACATGGTATCAGGATTTGTGGAAGACTCATTAACAACCTGCTATATGCAGATGATACAATCTTGCTTGATGAAAGTTAAGATGACTTATAATATATACTGATGAAGATCAAAGAGCACAGCCTTGGGTATGGATTGCATCTCAACGTAAAGAAAACAAAAATCCTCACCACTGGACTTATAAACACCATTCTTATCAATGGAGAAAAGATTGAAGTTGTCAAGGACTTCATTCTTCTTGGATCAACTATTAACACTAATGGACACAGGAGTTAAGAACTCAGACAACGTATTTCATTTGGGTAAATTGAGACCATTTTAAAGTGTTTAAGAGGAAAGATGTCATCTTGAGTACTAAGGTTGCCTGACCCAAACTATGGTCTTTTCAATAATCTCATAGGCATGTGAAAGCTGCACAGGGATTAAGGAATACCATAGAAGAATTGATGCTTTTGATTTATGGTGTTGTAGGAGATTATTGAAAGTACCATGGGCTGTCAAAATTACAAACACATCTGTGTTGGAATAAGTGCAGTCAGAGTGCTCCTTGGAGGCCATGATGGCCAAACTTTGTCTCTCATACTTTGGACAGATTGTCAGGAGTGATATCATGTTTGGTAAGATGGAAGGTCAGAGAAAAAGAAGACTCCCAGAAAGATGGATTGGCAAAGTGGCAGCATCAATGACCTCAAGTGTGGCAACAATTATGAGACTGGCCAAGGACCAATCTCAAGGATCAATCAAGGACAATATTTTATTCTATTGTACATAGAGTGGCTATGAGTCAGTACTGACTTTATGGCACCTAAAACCAACAACACACCTTCCAGAATCATAGCAGTATGCAAGCCACCACACTAGCACTAATGGCTGACTAGTGCATATATTTAAGTACAGGTTGCACTGTAGGATAAGCACTGGAGTGCTAACCAAACTGTTTCTTAGAAACACCATGCAGAGTCTATATGAGTCTAAGTAACTTGATGGAATGTAACAATATATTTAAATATATACTGCATTTACTATTAAGACTTCTATTATTTTCCTTAAAAATAGTAAACAGGTACTGATAAAAGAAAATTATATTGTTTTAAGTGTTTGATGAAATAATGTATTATTTGTTGTTGTTTTTAAGTGCCATCCATTAAGTTGGTTCCAGGTCACAACAACAATGTATAGGGTTTCCAAGGAATGTCTGGTGAGTTTGTACCACCAACCTTGTGGTTCAAACCAACCTTACAGTCCAGTGGACAATCCCACAACTCCAAACCCATTATTAAGGATAACAATTTATTATTTTAAACAAAACTTAAATGTTTAAAACAAAGAGATGGGGTCAGTGGTTGGAAAATATGGCCTTGGTGATAGAAACCATATGGGAGATCACATGATAGAATTTTCTAAGAACAATGACTTGTTCATATCAAAAACCTTTGATAAAAAACATAAAAGACATCTACACATGTGTACCTCACCAGGAGGAATAGATAGAAATCAAATTGTCTACATTTGTGGAAAGAAACTATGGAAAAGTTCCATATCATCAGCCAAAACAAGGCTGAGGCAGATTGTGGAACAGATCATCAATTGATTATTTGCAAATTCACGCTAAAAATGAAGGAAATTAAAACAAGTCCACGAGAGCCAAAATATGACCTTAAATATATCCCACTTGAATCCAGAGACCATCTGAAGAACAGATATAATGCCTTAGACACTAAAGACCAAAGAGCAGAAGAGTTGTGAGATGATGTCAAGAACATCGTAGAGGAAGAAAGCAAAAGGTCATTAAGAAGACAATAAAGAAGGAAAAGATTAAAATGGATGTCAATAGACACTCTGAAACTTGCTCTCCAACATAAAGATGCATAAATAAATGGAAGAAGTGAAGAGGTATCAGACCTGAACAGAAACTTTCAAAGGTCAGCTTGAGAAGACAAATTCAAATATTATAAGAAAATATGCAAAGACCTGGAGTTAGAAAACCAAAAGGGAAGAAAATGCTCAGCGTTTCTCAAGCTGAGGGAATTTAAGACATAATTCAAACCTTAACTTGATGTGTTGAAAGATTCTATAGGTTCATTATAGAATGAAGCAGAAAACATAAAAAGGAGATAAAAGGAATACACAGAGTCACTGTACCAAAAATAAATGATCTGTGTTCAACCAGTTCAAGAGTAGCATAAGATCAAGAACCAATGATCCTGAAAGAAGTCCAAAGTGCATTTAAGGCATTGGAAAAGAATAAGGTGGTGAAAATTGATGGAATACAAAGTGAAATCTTTCAACAAACTGATGTGGCATTGGAGGCATTCATTCATGTATGTCAAGAAATTTGGAAGACAACTACCTGGTCAACTGACATTACAAAGAGAGATAATCCAATGTGGAATTTATCAGATAATATCATTGATATCCCATGGAAGTAAAGTTTTAGTAAATATAATACAAAATCGGCCACAACCATACATTTGCAGATAATTTCCAGAGGGGCAAACCAATTAAAAAGAGGAAGTGGAATGAGCTATAAAATTGCTGCCGTCACATGGATCTTGGCTAGAAGCAGAGAATGTCACAAGGATGGTTTCCTGTGCTTTATTAACTATGCTAAGACTTTCAATTGTGTGGATCACGACAAGCTATGGACAACATTGAGAAGTATGAGTATTCAAGAACACTGAATTGTGCTCACTAGGAACCTGTAAATATACAAAAAGGTGGATGTTTGAACAGAACAAGAGAACATCTAATTAGCAAAGATTTGTGCCAGGATTGTTTTCTTTCACCATGCTTATTCAATGTGTATGCTGAGCAAATAATCTGAGAAGTTGGATTATATGAAGAAAAACATGGCATCAAGATTGGAGAAAGACTCATTAGCAACCTGTAATATGCAGACATGCTTGTGGAAAGTGAGTGGACTTAAAATACATACTGATGAAGATCAAAGAGCACAGTATTCAATATGGGTTGCATCTCAATTAAAAAAGCAAAAATCCTCAACACTGGACCACTAGACAATATCCATATCAATGGAGAAAAGACTGAAGTTGTCAAAGACTTCATTTTCTCTGATCAACCATCAACACTTATGGAAGCAGCACTCAAAAAATTAAACAACATATTGTATTAGGCAAAAGCTGTTGCACAAAGTCTCTTTAAAATGTTGAAGAGCAAAGATGTCAGTTTGAAGACTAAGGTGATCCTGACCCAAGTCATGGTATTTTCAATAAACTCATATGCATGTGAAATTTGGATAGTGAATAAGGAAGATTATAGAAGAACTGATTCATTTGAATTACTGTGTTGGAAGAGAATATTAAAAGAACCATGGACAGACAAAATAACAAACAAATCTGTGTCAGACAAATTACAGAGGGAGTTCTCCTTAGAAGCCAGAATGGCCAAACTTTGTGTCTCATACTTTGGACATAATATCATGAGGGACCAGTCACTGGAGAAATATATAATGTTTGGTAAAGTGGAAGGTCAGACAAAAAGAAGAACAACAACCCCAACAAGATGGATCAGCACAGTGAGACAGTGTGGGTTTAACATAGCAACAATTGTGAGGCTGGCCCAGGACCAGGCAGTGTTTTGTTCTCTTGTACATTGGGTTACTATGAGTCAGTACTGACTCAATGCCACCTAACAACAACAGCAAAACAACAAATTTAAACAATATCATTTAGAATCTTGATTAAACTTAATGTCCTTTTATCCCTACTTAAGGGTAAGCTACAAGAAAACCCAGGATTCTGAAATGTTTTCTACAGTACAAAACATGAAGAGAGGTGCATATTAAGTAGCTGATGCAAATATAGAGTTAATTAATAAATTTTGGAACCAGTTATTTATTACTCAGACATAACTGATTATTATATTATGCAGAAGGTGGTAATTCAGAGGCACAGATAGAGCTGGACATACAGAAGGAAAGAAAGAAGGGAGAAAAAGAAGGAAGGAAGAAAGGAATATAATTACAAAATGGATATTATCTTGTTTGAAAATGTATAATATTTTATATCAAATTCATAAACACTAAGCTGAATTCTATTTTGCAGTTGGAACAAAAAGAATTCTCATGTCATTTTCAAATTGCAAATGTTTTTCAATTCTTCAAACAGTTGGTAACCTGAATGTTTGTAATTTGAATAAGAAAGTAGGATTATTTACAAGAAAGAATTGATTTTTTTAAAATTCAGGTCTCTCAACTGGGAATAAGAAAGAAGTTCTCTGTTTATAAAATGCAAAGCCTGCTGTTTTCATTAAACAGTAGCTATACTTTTTTTGAACCTTTGCCCTATAAAAATAGAAGGAAAGAATAAAGATCAAATGAGTTGAAGTTGAGCAGTTGGAGTTTCTTTTATGGCTGTAGTATTTTTTCAAAATGTCAAGTATTTAAACGCAGATGGTTTATGTTCCTGCTATTTTAGGAGTGACATTCCTTGGACTGAAGTTCATATTGATCAATGTGATGCACATTACCATCTCCTTCGTAGATGGAAGAATTTACCCAGAGGAGAAGTATAAAAACAATGAATGCACCTGTTCTGAACTAAAGAAAATCCAGTATGGAAATATAATGTCTGTTTGTTCCTTAGCTATTGCATCAAAACTATTAAATTAAAAGTATCTAAGAAAGGAAATGGAGTCCCCGTGTGGTGCTGCAGGTTAGTGTACTGAACTGCAAAGTTGGTTTGAACCACAAGGTTGATGATTCAAGCTCACAAAGTCGCTCCTTGGAAACCCTATACAGAGGCACTATGGGTCAGAACCAACTTCACAGCACTTAACAATAACAACAAGCAAGGAAATAATTTACATCTCAGTTTAGAACAAAAGTGGACAATTTAACTACCATACACATTAGAATAGTCTTTAATTATAATCTTATTTTTGTGAAGTTTATAACCATACATTTAGTGTCAATATTTTTCTATTAATTTTATTGTTTTATTTCTATGTATTTTAAAATAATTGTTGTTGATGTTGTTCAGTACCATCAAGTTGGTTCCAACTCATAGTGACCTTGTATACAGTTTCTGAGTAGCCGCTGGTATGTTTGACTCACCGATCTTGCAGTTAGCAGTCCAGTGCCTATCCTATAGCATCACACCAAGACTCCATAAAAGAAATAGACAGTGTAAAATAGCTCATATTTTTTTAAATCAAATTAATTTTGAAAATCCTTATTGTAAAACTTTTTCTAATTAACACATTAATAACAAAACTCAAGCTTGGCATATGTTTGCTGTTTTAATCATGCCAAATTATTCTGGATATAATCATGTGGAATCCAATATTTAATTATACATACATAGATTACTTTCTAGCTGGCTGAGAGAGCCATAGAAAATGCTAATTTAAAGGAGTCACTTGCACACAAAAGTACTGTTTCACTTCAACATTTATTTGCTTTGTTTCTCTGTGTACTTAACTTTCTCTGAGCATCTGATTCATCATTCCCAATATAGATTGTTGTCATTGTTGTTAGGTGCTATCGAGTTGGTACCAACTCATAGTGACCCTATGCATAACAGAATGAAACACTGCCCAGTCCTGAGCTAATCTCACAATTGTTGCCACACTTGAGCCCATTGATACTGACGCTTTGCCAATCCATCTCTCTGGGGGTCTTCCTCTGTTTCTCTGACCCTCTTCCACCTTACCAAACATGATGGTTGTTGATGTTGTCACTGAGCCAGTTCTGATTCAGAGAGACCTTGCATAAGGTTTCCCAGGAATGGCTGGTGAATTTTAAATGCCAACCTTTAAGTTAGCAATCTTGTGCTTATCGTACAAAGTTACACCAAGACTACCTGAAAAACTTAAAAATAGCAGTGAAACATAGAATGATATAGTGAAGAAAGATAAGACCCTCAGTTGAAAGGGACTCAAAATGTTACTGAAGGTAAGAGCTACCTCCTTAAAGTAGAGTTTGTATTAATGACATGGATGGAATAAAGTCTTTAGAACTTTCATATGCTAATTGGGCACAACTAAAAATGAGAAGAAACAGCTTTAAACATCCATTAATAATCATAACATTGAATATGAATATAGGAAAACTGGAAGTTATCAAAAATAAAATGGAAGACATAAAGATCAATATTCAAGTTGTCAAATTCACCCTCAAAAAGAAGATTTCAAGATATGTTTAGAAGTACAATGTTGCTTTAGACGGGATAGTACATAAACACCAACAAAGACCAGTTAATACCACTATTATGGAAATTTAAGCACAAACCACTAGTGCCAATGGTGATTAAATTGAAGAATTTTGTTAAATACTTCCCACCACTCATCTGTCAGTTTGTCATACTGTGATGGCTTGTGTCTTACAATGATCCTTGAAGCAATACCACGGATATTTCAAATACTAGCAGGGTCACCCATAGTGTATAGGATTCAGATGAACCCCCAGAAAAACAGACTAGGAAGAAGAAGAGACAGACTACTTCCAAAAATTTATTCATTGAAAATCTTATTAATAGCAGTGGAGCACTGTCAGCAACAGAATATTGAATATTGAAACATTATGAAGAGCACCAGAATAGTGTTATACAGTGCCAGAAGATGAGTCCCTCAGGTTTGTAGGCACTCAAAACAATACTGGAGAAGAGCTGCCTCATCAAAGTAGATGTGATCATAAAAATGCGAATGGACTAAAGCCTTTGGGACCTTCATTTGCTGATGGGGCACAAGCAAAATGAAAAGTAATAGCTGTAAACATCAGTTAATAATCATAACATGAAATGTATGAAGTATAAATATAAAAAAATTGGAAATTGTGAAAAATGAAATGCAACGTATAAACATTGATATCCTAGGTATACGTTAGCTGAAATGGACAAGTTATTGGCCAGTTTGAATCTGAAAATCACACTACGTGGTATGTAAGAAATGACAGTGAAAAAGCTCCATATCATCAGTGAAAACAAGGCCAGGGGCAGACTATGGAACAGACCATCAATTACTCACATGCAAATTCAAACTGAAGCTGAAGAAAATGAAAACAAGTCCACTAAAGCCAAAATATGACCTTGAATATATTCCACCTGAATTTGGAGATCATCTGAAGAACAGATTTGATACATTAAACACTAAAGACGGAACCAGAAGAGATGTGGGATGACAAGAACATCATAGAGGAAGAAAGCAAAAGATCATTAAGAAGAAAACAAAGAAGACCAAAATATATGTCAGAAGATACTCTAAAATTTGCTCTTCAGCATAGAGATGCTAAAGCAAATGGAAGAAATGAGTAGGTTAAATAGCTGAACAGGAAATTTCAAAGAACAGCTCAATAAAACAAGGTCAAATATAATAGCTAAATGTGCAAAGATATGAAGTTAGAAAACAAAAAGGGAGGGACATGCTCAGGTTTTCTCAAGCTGAGGGAACTGAAGAAAATATTCAAGCCTCGACTTGCAACACTGAAGGATTCTATGGGCAAAATATTGAATGATACAAAAAGCAAAGAAGAAGATGGAACGAATACACAGTCACTGTACCAAAAAAGAAATGGTTGTTATTCAACCATTTCAAGAGGTAGCATATGATCAAAAGTCAATGGTACTGAAGGAAGAAGTCCAAGATACATTGAAAGCATTGGCAAAGAACAAGGCTCTGGGAATTGATGGAAGATAACTTACGCTTTATTGATTATGCAAGCTCTTTCAGTTGTGTGAATCATAACATACTAGGGACAACATTATGAAGTATCTTTATTCTGGAGCACTTAATTTTGCTCATGAGAAACCTGTAAATAGACAGAGGCAGTTGTTTGAATAGAACAAGGGAACAAGGGATGGCTTAAAATTAGGAAAGGTGTGCACCACCATACCTATTCAATCTGTATACTGAGCAAATGATCAGAGAGGCTGGATTATATGAAAAAAAAAAAAAATGTGACTTCATGATTGAAGGAAGACTCATTAACAACCTGTGATATACAGATGATCAACCTTGCTTGCTGAAAGTGAAGAGGACTTAAAATATTTACTGATGAATATCAAAGACCACAGTCTTTCATATGGGTCGCATCTCAATGTAAAGAATACCCAAATCTTCACCACTGAACCAATAACCAATATCCATACAGATGGAGACAAAATTGAATTTGTGAAAACTTCATTTGCTCATTTCAATGATCAATACTCATGGAAGTAGCAGTCAATAAATTAAAGGGCATATTGCGTTAGATAAATCTGCTGCCCAAGACCTCTTTAAACTGTTGAAGAACAAAGATATCAGTAACGACTATGATGAACCCAACCTATGGTATATTCAATAGCCTCATATGCACGTGAACATTGAATAGTGAAAAAGGAAGACTGTAGAATAATGGTTGCATTTGAGTTATGGTATTAAAGAAGAACATAAAAGTACTATGAACTGCCAAAAGAACCACTTAGTCTGTATTAGAAGTGTAACCAGAGAGTATCTTTGAAGCCAGGATGGCCAGACTTTGTCTCTCATACTTTGAACATATTTTCAGGAGGGACCAGTCCCTGGAGAAGGAGGATCTCTGGTTTGGTAAAGTGGAGTGTAACAGAAAAAGAGGAAGCTCCCCAAGGGGATGTATTGACACATTGGCAGCTGCAATGGGCTCAAAAATTGCAATGATTGTTCAGTTGGCCAAGAACGAGTGATGTTTTGTTGTACCTAAGGTCACAATGAGTTAGGTTTGGTATTGTCAGGAGGGACCAGTTACTGGAGAAGGGTATCATGTTTGGTAAGGTGGAGGGTCAGAGAAAAAGAGGAAGACCCCCAATGAGATGGATTAGCCAATTGGCAGTATCGATGGACTCAAGCATGGCCACATTAGTGAGGTTGGCCCAGGATTGGGCAGTGTTTTGTTCTGCTGTGCATAAGGTCGCTATGAGTCGGTACTGACTCGATGGCACATAACAACAACAACAACCACTGATCAAATAGGCAATCAAACTTGCATTGATAATTTGTTGTTGTTAGGTGCCATCAAGCTGAGATACCAGAGAAGGAGGCAGAGATGTGGCCATGGAGAGATAGAGCAGCTGAGAACTATAGATTCATGGGAAGAGAGGGACTAAGAGATGGGGGCAAGGAGGCAGACTTGCAGAATGTTCCCTTTGGTGGTGTAATTATTGAATGTAAATGATGATTTGGCCTGTAAAATTTCACTCAATCCACAATTAAAACCTTAAAAAAAAAAAAAAAACACAAGAATATGTGACTCAAACATCCTCAAGGACTCCAGAAACACTAGATTCCATATAAAATTTGAAATTCTTTTCACCATTCACTCATTTGATCAGAATCTACATTTGAAAGTATGCCACTAAGGGTATGCATAGTTAGTGACAGTTAGTGTTTTCAGTAATTATTGTTATATATCTCCTATCATAAAAATTACAATGATTTTAAAAATTTATATACTTAATCTTGCATTTCTTATAGATTTTAAGCATTAATTGTTGAGTCATATCAATATTTATTCTATATAGATTTTTACCATGTTTGAGTCTGTCAGTCAAACATATATAAGGGAAAAAAGTCAAAGGATGTTAGGGGGAATTGGCTCCCAAACAATAAAGAAGTTCTAAAAAGGTATGCAACAAGGTTGTATTCTTTCACCATACTTATTCAACATGTATGCTGAGCAAATAATCTGAGAAACTGGGCTATAAAAAGAAAAACGTGGCATCAGGATTGGAGGAAGACTCATTAACAACCTGCAATATGCAGATGATACAACCTTGCTTGCTGAAAGTGAAGAGGACTTAAAACATTTACTGATGAAGATCAAATATCACAGCCTTCATTATGGATTACATCTCAATGTAAAGAAAACAAAAATCCTCACCACGGGACAAATAAACAACATTCTTATCAACAGAGAAAAGATGAAGTTGTCAAGGACTTCATTTTTCTTGGATCAACTATCAACACTCATGGAAGCAGCAGTCAAGAAATCAAACGATGTATTACATTAGGCAAATCTGCTGCACAAGAACTGTTTAAAATGTTGAAGATCAAAGATGTCAGCTTGAGGACTATGGTGAGCCTGACCCAAGCCATGGTATTTTCAATAACATCATATGCATGTGAAAGCTGGACAGTGAGTAAGGAAGACCACAGAAAAAATGATGCTTCTGAGTTATGGTGTTGGAGGAGAATATTGAAAGTGCCATGGGCTGCCAAATGAACCAATAGATCCATTTTGGAAGAAGTGCAACCAGAGTACTCCTTGGAGGCCAAGATGGTCAAATTTCGTCTCTCATACTTTGGACATATTATCAGGAGGGACCAGTCACTGGAGAAGAATATCAAGTTTGGAAAGGTGGAGGGTCAGAGAAAAAAAGAAAGACCCCCAACGAGATGGATTGGCCAAGTGGCAGCATCAATGGATTCAAGCGTGGCAACAGTAGTGAGGTTGGCCCAGGATTGGGCAGTGTTTCATTCTGCTGTGCATAAGGTCGCTATGGGTCAATACTGACTCGATGACACCAGCAACAACAACAACATAGATTCTAAATTGAATAAAAAGGACAGAATATATGTTAATGGAAGTGTAAATATTAAAAATAAAAAATAGGGTTTGTAGATTATGTATTAGAATTAGGTGTATGCATTACTGGAGAGGGTTATTTAAACAAAAAAGCAAGAAAAAGATTAGATGGTGATTATAGAAAGAGTTTTTAAATAGATATTTCAGAAGCATTGCAATTGTATAGTAATGAAAAGTTTTAAGGTATGACCATACAAGATTTCCCTGGTAAGAACGAAATAAAAATGTCTAGGATTTTGGAAGTTCAAAATAAAAAGATATGTAAGGCCATTGAACTAAAAGTAGTGGTGGAATACAAGGAGATAAATATTTCAAAAATATAGAAAGTAGTATCAATGAAGTCACATAAGACAGAAAAAAGGAGACATAGCATGATTTTATTTCAGACAAGTCAAATGAAAGTGGCATCATTTCAAAATATCATAAGAGGCAATAAGGACAGAAGCCCTACTTTCAAGTACCGAGGTCAAAATATTTGACATTAGCAATTACAGATAAGCAAATAAGCACCATTGATACATAAAATATATTTTTTTAAGCAACAGAAAGTATCAAGTTGTCAGGAAATTGATGATACAGTATCATCTTTTGAAATTTTAAGTGCTAAGTAGATTTCTGCAGGGGTCATTACTTAGACGGTTACTATTAAACATTTTTAAAATTAATGATTAGGGTGATGAACTAGAGTGTGTCTTTATTAAATTTGCTGATGACATGAATTTGGTAGGACAATTAGCACATTTAAAAACTGGATTAAAATTCCAAATGACCTTGATGAGTTGGAGAGGAGCCTGTACATAAACAAGATGAAGTTGATTAAGTTCATGTGCAGTAATTCATTTAGCTTATTTCACATTCACAATGGCCAAACCATTATACAACTGTGATCAGAACATTTAATCAAAGTAGTTTGAGTGATCTATCTTCTTTGCGGTGCAGTCACAGCAAATGTGAGTCAAGATATTTGTGCTTCCAACTAGCATAAAAACTGACTAAAGTATTATGTTAATCAAAACTATGATGGTGCCAGACTTCTTCAAGACACTCACACCCAGTTTTAGAAGTCAATTTGTATACCAAAATCATCTGGTACAAGCTAGTCTTTCTGAACTGAAAAAAACAATAAAACTATGTCTCATGGCAAAAACAAAAATACTGTGGTAATGGTATAAAAAAAGAAACAAATAGCGTAAGTAAATTCATCGTAGTAGCTTGATAAATTAAAAAATGATTTTTTTGTTTGTTTAAACCAATGTTTTGTAAGAGTTTCCATTAAAGAATTATGGTGTCAAGAATTTGAAAAATGAATTTTCAGTAAATAAAATGGTTTATGCATAAGGTACCTTAGTAAAGCAACAGTAGTAAGATGAAGATTTAAGGAAATAACAACAGGTGCTAACATTTTTCTTTAATGTACTTTTTTAAAAGTAAACATGGGTGATGCAGTGGTTAAAGCATTCAAGTGTAAACCAGAAGGTTAGTGTTTGGACCTCACCAACTGCTCTGCGTGATAAAGACCTTAGAATCCCTATGGGGCAGTTCTGCTTGGTCCTATAAGGTTATAAGTCAAAATCAGACTGATAGAAGTCAGTATTTGGTTTGGTAGGTTTAAAAACATCTGTGATGAAAGGCATGCGCATCTTACAACTCAAGAAAAGAAAGTTTTCACAGATTCCCAGGGGTCTGTAGGTGCTATTAAACACGTGATACACTTTTTTTGGTCAATAGAGCCAAGGTTAGAAGCATGGAAGGATTGTATTTTCAATGTTTGTAGCCTCAAGATATTCGGTTTCTAAAGGAAAGAAAAAATGACAGGCATTTGCTATGGAAGCTTATAAATTGACACTTAAACAGACATTTATAAAGATGTTGTTGTTGTTAGGTACCACCGAGTTGATATTGACACATAGTGATGCTATGCACAACAGAATGAAACACTGCCCAGTCCTGAGAATTTTATCTTAAACATGTGTAGTCTGAAGGTGGAATTGATTTTATATGTGGGTCTTCTTAATCTATAATAACCTAGAAGGCAGGCAGAATAATGAAGGTTCTGTTTTACAAAAAGAAAAAATACGAATCACATATCTGGCTTAATAAGACACTAGGCAAACACTGTAAGATTTACACCCTCGGAAACCATGTACAGGGTCGCTATGGGTCGGAACCGACTCGACGGCACTAAACAACAACAACAGGCAAACACTGTATGGACCGCAAAGTACGTTTGAACGAAAAGATCAGTGGTTCAAACTCACTAGCCACTCCTCAGAAACTCTATAAAGGGTCTCTATGAGTCAGAACCAATTTGACAACACTGAATAATGACAATAACAATAACAACAGGACAACACCACACAAGCCAACAACAACGTCAATCAATTGACAATACAACACACATCTTACCAATTTCTTAACCTTAATTCTATTGAATAGAAGAAATGTAGATGAGTTTCAGATCATCTACAAATCCTTGGATCTCTGTGAAAGTTTTCTGTCCCTCCCCAAACTGTACCTACTGCTTTTTCTCATATTGCTTTTAGGTGTATCGGGATCAATTTTCAATTATAAGGACCCAGTATGTGAGAATTAAATGACCCATAGTGTTTCCTAGGTTGTAAAATTTAGAGAAGCAGATTGTCAGGCCTTATTTTCTGCAGTATAACTGGGTGGGTTTAAATACCAACATTTTGTTTTTAGCTGAAAAGTTTAACCAGTATGACACCAGGACTCCTTCCTCTTCTTTCGTGTTAGATTGGTAGGTGCCATTCAGTCTCTCCTCTCATGGTGGTGGTGGTAGTGGTGTGATGTGGAATCAACTTGGACACGTAGCAACCCTGTCTAGGGTTTCCAAGGTTGCAAATTTTTTGGAAAATTTGATTTACATAAGTAACACATTCCAAAAAACTGAACTAAAAAGATAAAAATATATAAAATAAAGGATTATCTATTATTATGGTTCTATAAGATTGAGCCCACTGTTGTAGCCACTATGACAATCAATCTCTTGAGCGTCTACCTTTTTCTACTAACTCTCTAATGAACGTTTGCAATTGTTTTGCATTGTTTTGAATTGTACCACTTCAGCAGAGAAAGTCCTGAAAGTTTTGCTACATCTGTTTCATTAAGATGGAGTCTACTTTTTTTCCCTTTCTCTTCTTCATCGTTTTTTATCATCTTCATCTTCATTTATTCCTCCTCATCCTCATCAACCTCTCTTTCCCACTCTTTTGTTTTTCTCTCTTTTCCTTCTTCCTTTCCTCTTTTCCCATATCAGACATGGAAAATAACCAGATATAGTTACATGGCACAACTGAAAATAACATTATTTAATATGGAACAAGAATGCAAAAATAGGGTAACTCTAAGATTCTAGAGACATATTGTTTTTAGAATGCATAAATAGCATCATTTCTAAAAGCTTCTAATAAGTTGCCTAAACTTTCTGAAAATGACACCATTATTTATGCTTTGGGGAAGATAACTTCGCAGAACTGTCAGATAGATCAGATTTCTTCAAAATATTAGCCTTTGTCACAAAAGTACCAGTTCCCCTGAGGCCAATGTAAATACACTGTCAGCTTTTTGTTTGTTTGCTCCATCATTCATATGATATTCTATCGCTTGGGGAAATGGATGTGCTTTACTTTTTCTCAAAATATTTGCTTCTAGCTATTGTTGTTTTAGGAAATTCAAGGTGAAATGATCTATCATAATTTAAGATGTGTTAAACTTCAAGAATCTTAACGTTTTCTAATATCAATCTAGATTATTTAATTGATTAAATTTGTAACATTAAAAATCATGATCAATATAATTTTTATTTAGTTTAAAGTTACAGAACTCACAGAATAGTTAATATTTAAAAAGTGTTATAAGAGTCATGTAAACTTCCATTTTCTTACATCATGATCAATATAATTTTTATTTAGTTTAAAGTTACAGAACTCACAGAATAGTTAATATTTAAAAAGTGTTATAAGAGTCATGTAAACTTCCATTTTCTTACCACTTCAATTGTGATTTTTAAGAACTATAAGTCCATAATGAACTGATGTATTATAAAAATAATGATAATTTCTAGAACATTTATACTTTTACAAAGTTATACAATTATTTCAATAAATGAACAAAGAAAGGGTAGGAGACTAAGACATAAGATCAAATATATAGTCATTAATATATATAGTTCTATAATTAACTAGATCATAATAGTATAGAAATTTGTAGGCATTTTCAGGCAGCAGAAAATTCAAAAATGAATATGAAATGGACAGTTTAGGAGAAATATGAGAGTACATTATATACACGTATAAACCTACCTACAAAAGTCCTAAATTCAAAGACCCAAGATCTTTTATGGGGGTATCTAGTAAGCACATCCCATTTTATTTCATCCTTACAACATCCCCAGAATAAATGCACTCTTTTACACCTTTAGCAAATGATGAAATTGATGGTAGTCATGGTGGTGATCGTGTTACACCAACTTGGTTACAACTCATAGTTACCCTGTATAGAGTCTCTGATGCTGTAAGTCTTTACAGGAGCAGACAGTTTGCTCATTTTCCTGCTGAGCTACCGGTAGATTTTAACTATTGACCTTGCAGTTAACAGCCCAGATCATATGGCTTTACCAGGGCTCTTTAATGAGGAAACTGTCATTAATTAAATAGCTTGCACAATGACATACATGTTGTAGGAGGAAAACCTTAGATGCCAACTCAGCTATGCCTTTGTCTAAAACTCATGATCACACTTATCCTGCTGACGTTAGTGACTTTCTGTAAGAAAACACAATTGTATAAAAATGGACAATTTTGAAGTAAAATACAAACAAACATGGATAGCAAATACTCTCATTCAATTGTATCTTTCTGATACAAAGTTAACATACTTGTTTCAAAGTAATATTTGTTTAAATTATATCCATACATTCTGACTTCTTCACTTCTTCATAATTCTCAATATAATTAATAATAATTTTTTGTAACTTTTTATTATGAATTGAGTGAAGATTTATAGATAAGATAACCAGTTTTACATTCAACAAATTATACTTTGTTTCATCTCAATGATTATAATCCCCTCCCTGCAACAACAGTTATCTTACTTCTTCACAGTGACTCCCCATTTACATCTCTATCACTCTCTTTTTTTAAAGCTTTTATTGTAAATCTCATAATAGTTTACTTGGGAAAACATCAGTTTGGCACTCATCCTTTCATATTTTGTTACATTGCAATGATTATAATCCCATCCATGCATCATCTTTTACCATTATTTGTTTCATTGATTCTATTCCCTCTTTTTTTTTTTATGTATGCAAAAATACTCAGGAAAATATGATAATTTAAACAACCAAAGGGGCACAGCAAGCCAGCCTCTTCTTTTGGATTTTTCCTGCTGTTCTTTCTTTCAGGATGTGTACTCTGTTCCTCTAGGACTTCCAGGCTGGTTTGCATGTCCTTTCAAGTGGGAATGTTCCAACTCAGAAGGCTCTGGATGGGGCTCAGTATTCCACCAAAGTTCCTATACACTACAAAGTCTCCACAGAAAGTCTATTTCACTGGGCAAGTTCTAGGAGCCTTTTAGGTATTCCAATCAGTTATAGGCTAATGACAGGCTTACAATCTTTCTGTAATCATGTTTCCCAATCTTTCTTTCTATCCCATTGAAGTGTCTATATTACAATAGTAGACAAGGGAAAAGAATATCGATAAGACAGTCAATCTTAACATTATTGTCCCTCTTTTACCCATTCAGACTATGACTTGATCCCTGTATCACAGCACCCTGTTGTTCCAAGGCTGAGCATACATCACAATTTAACTCTGGTCATTTATGCCATGCAAATCTACTTATGTGTTCCCTTATCTACCTTGTTCTTCCATCCCTCTCCCCCTTCTTCTGTATTGCCCTTCCTTTCCCTGTATATCACCATCCCAACACCCAGATTCTGATATGTCTATCCTGTAATATAGAGAATAGATATCCTCTCCTGCCCACCCCTGGTAACCAGGAAACAATTGTTACTTTTTTTTTTTTCTTTTAGTATGAGTATCTTTTCTTAAGTTTTTACAATAATGGTCTTATGCAATATGTGTCCTTTGTTATGACTAATTTCACTCAAGACCATTCCTCTGTCAGTTGTTTTATGTGGTGGCTTGTGAGTTGCTGTGATTCTGAAAGCTATGCTACCAGTATTTTAAATACCAGCAGGGTCACCTATGATGGATAAGTTTCAGATAAAGACAGACTAGAAAGAAAGAGTGAAAACTACTTCCGAATATTTAGTCACTGAAAACCTTATGAATAGCAGAGAAACACTGTCAGGTATAATGCCAGAAAATGAACCCCTCAGGTTGGAAGGCACTCAAAATGTGACTGTGGAAGAGCTACCTTCTCAAAATAGAGTTGACCATGATGGCACAAATTGAGTAAAGTCCACGGAACCTTCATTTGCTGATGGAGAACAACTCAAAATGAAGAGAAATAGCTGTAAACATCCATTGAAAATCAGAACATGAAATGTACAAAGTATGAATCTGGGAAATATGGAAGTTGTCAAAAATGAAATAGAACACATAAACATCTACATCATAGGCATTAGTGAGCTGAAATGGACTGGTATTGGCCATTTTGAATCTGAAAACCACATGGTTTACTATGCCAGAAATGACAAATTGAATAGGAATGGTGTTGCATTCATTGTCAAAAAGAACATATCCAGATCAGTCATGAGGTACAACGATGTCTGTGATAGGAAAACAACCATGCACCTACAGGGAAGCCTAGTTAATACCACTATTATATAAATTTACCCAACAACCACTAAAGCCAGTGAGGATGAAATAGAAGAATTTACCAACTTCTTCAATATGAAATTGATCAAAAATGCAATCAAGATGTATTGATCATTACTGATGATTGGAATGCAAAGGGTGGGATCAAAGAGGAAGGATCAATATTTTGAAAATATGGCCTTGGTGATAGAAATGATGCTAGAGAACTCATGATAGAATTTTACAAAATCAATGATTTGTTCATTTCAAGTAGCTACTTTAGACAGCATAAGAGACAACTCTACACATGGACTCACCAGATGGAATATATAGAAATCAAATTGATTACTTCTGTGGAAACAGACGTTGGAAAAGCTCCATATCATCAGTCAAAACAAAGTCACGGGCAGATTGTGCAACAGACCATTTATTACTCATATTCAAATTCAAACTGAAGCTGAAGAAATGAAAACAAGACCATGAGAGCCAAAATATGCCTTTGAATATATCCCATCTAAATTTAGAGATCATCTGAAGAACAGATTTGATACACTAAACACTAAAGATCAAAGACCAGAAGAGTTGTGGGATGACATCAAGAATATCAAACATGAAGAAAGCAAAAAGTCATTAAGAAGAAAAGAAAGAAAGAAAGAAAAGTTCAAAATGGATGTCAGAAGAGGCACTGAAACTTTCTCTCCAATGTAGAGATGCTAAACCAAATGGAAGAAATGAGGCGGTCCAAGAGCTGAAGAGAACATTTCAAAGATCAGCTCAAGAAGATAAAGCCAAATATTACAACCAAATGTGCAAATATCTGGAATCAGAAAACCAAAAACAAAGAACATGCTCAGCATTTCTCAAGTTGGGGGAACTGAATAAAAAATTCAAGCCTCGACTTTTGTTATTGAAAGATTCTCTGGGCAAATTATTGAATGACGTAGAAAGCATCAAGAGAAGATGAAAGGAATACACAGATCACTGTACCAAAAGTAAATGGTTACTGTCCAACCATTTCAAGAGGTACCATATGATGAAGAGCCAATGATACTTAGGAAGAAAGTCCAAGGTGCATTGAAGGAACTGGCAAAGAACAAGGCACCAGGAATTGACCGAATAAAAATTGAAATATTTCAAGAAAGTGAGGTGGCACAGGAGGCACTCACTCATCTCTGCCAAGAAATTTGGAAGACAACTATCTGGCCAACTGATTGGAAGAGATCCATATTTGTGCCCATTCCAAAGAGAGGTGTCCCAATTGAATGCAGAAATCATCAATCTCTTTGATATCCCATGCGAGTTAAGTTTTACTAAATAAAGGTAATACAGAAACAGCTGCAAGCATACATTAACAGACAACTTCTAGAGGTTCAAGCTGGATTCAGAATAGGTTGTGGAACGAGGGACATCATTGATGATGACCAATGGATCTTGGCTGACAGCAGAGAATATCAGAAAGATGTTTACCTGTGCTTTATTGACTACAAAAAGTCTTTCGATTGTGTGGATCATGACAAGCTATGGACAACATTACGAAGTATGAGTATTCTGGAACACTTACTTGTGCTCATGAGGAGTCTACCTGGACCAAGAGGCAGATGTTCGAACAGAACATGGGAACACTGAATGTTTTAAAATTAAGGAAGGTGTGTGACAAGGTTGTATTATTTCACCATATTTATTCAACCTGTATGCTGAGCAAGTAATCCAAAAAGCTGGGTTCTATGATGAAAAGCATGGCTTTAGGATTGGAGGAAGACTCATTAACAAACTGCGATATGCAGATGATACAACCTTGCTTACTGAAAGTGAAGATGACTTAAAATATTTACTGATGAAGATCAAAGAGCACAGCGTCCAGTATGGATTACATCTCCATATAAAGAAAACAAAAATCCTCACCACTGGACCAATAAACAACATTCTTATCAATGGAGAAAAGATTGAAGTTGTCAAGGTCTCCATTCTTCTTGGATCAACTATCAACACTCACAGAAGCAGCAGTCAGGAAATCAAACTATGTATTGAATTAGGCAAATCTGCTCCACAAGATATTTTCAAGTGTTGAAGAGCAAAGATGTCAGCTTGAAGACTAAGGTGCATCCTAACCCAAGCCGTGGTATTTTCAATAACCTCATATACATGTGAAAGCTGAACAGTGAATAAGGAAGACCACAGAAGAATTGATGCCTTTGATTTTTGGTGTTGGAGGAGAATATTGAAAGTGCCATGGGCTGCCAAAAGAACCAATAGATCCATTTTGGAAGAAGTGCAGCTAGAATGCTCATTGGCTGCCCAGATGTCCAAACTTTGTCTCTCATACTTCAGACATATTGTCAGGAGGGACCAGTCTCTGGGAAAGGATGTCATATTTGGTAAGGTGAAGGGACAGAGAGAGGAAGACCCCCAACAAGATGGACTGGGCAAGTGGCAGCATCAATGCTCAAGCGTGGCAATAGCAGTGAGGTTGGCCTAAGATCGAGCAGTGTTTCTTTTTGCTGTACATAAGGTCGCTATGAGTTGGTACCGACTCGATGGAACCTAACAACAACAACATTTTCACTCAGCATATGTCCTCAAGGTTCATTCATGTTGTGTGGTAGCTTGCAGCTTCCTTGTTTTTCTTCAGTGTAGCATAATATTCCATTTTGTGGATTTACCAAAGTTTGTGTATTCATTCGTCTATTGATGAGTGCTTAGGCCTTCTCCATCTTTTTGCTATTGTGAATAGTGATGTTATAAACATTGGTCTGCATATGTGTTCTGGCTTGTATTTCTTGTAAATATGTATCAAGTAGTGGAATTTTTGGATGCTAAAGAGCTCTGCTTACCTGTGCTTTATTGACTATGCAAAGGCTTTCGATTGTGTGGATCATGA
>NW_006408974.1:459225-459731 GCF_000296735.1 Chrysochloris asiatica
AGGGCAATACAAGAAGGGGGGAGGAGGCAGAAGAACAAGATAGATAGGGGAACACTGAGACAGGTTTGCGTGGCCTAGTGGGACAGAGGTAAATAATGATGCATACTCAACCTTGTAACAACAGGGCTCTGGGATACAGGGATCTAGGTATAGCTTGAAGAGGGTAAATAATATTAAAATCCTTGACTGCCTTATGGATATTAGTTTCCCTTGGCTACTATTGTAAAATAGACACTTGAGTGGAATAGAAAGGAATGTTGGGAAACATGATTAGAGATGATTTATAAGCCCGCCTTCAGCCTATAACTGATTGGAATACCTAAAAGGGGTTCTACAACTTGCCTAGTGAAATAGCCAACTTAATTGGCTTTCTAAAATGAGGGGGCAATAAAGGCACGAAGAGACTGGCTTACAAGGTTTCAAGAGGGAGCTAAGTTTAAGAATGTGGGGGAAAGAAACAGTGCCCACTGAATAGCTATCATCTTGTCTAAATGGGTCTGGTGAAA
>NW_006408974.1:460172-464884 GCF_000296735.1 Chrysochloris asiatica
AGAAATACTTTTAACTGATGGTATATGGAGGGGATTATAATCAATGTAATGAAACAAGTTATATGAATTGTTGAATGTGAAACTGCTGATGTGCCCTGTAAACTCTTTCACTCAATCCATAATAAAAACCTTAAATTAAAATGTAATATATATATAGTTGTTGTTGTTGTTAAGTACCATGGAGTCGGTTCCGACTCATAGTGACCCTGCACAGGTTTTCCAAGGCTGTAAATCATTACGGAAGCAGAACACCTCATCTTTCTCCTGCGGAACCGCTGGTAGTTTCCAACTGCTTACATATATATGGGGAACCACAGGGAGGAAGCAGGGTAACTGTTGTTGCAGGGAGGGAATTGTAATCATTGAGATGAACCAAAGTATATGGTTTGTTGAATGTAAAGTTGATGATCTTGTCTGTAAACTTTCACTCAATTCACAATAAAAAGTTTAAAAAAAAAATAAAATAAAAAGGATAAAGCCTTCCAGGGCAGAAGTTCAATGGCAGGGGCCTTGGCTTGGCTTGACTTGGGCTCTGTTCGGTCAAACAAATTTCTGTTCAGTTTTGCCCCTTGGAGAAGAACGTGGAGTCTATAAAGACCTTTCTCCAGGCAGTGAGCAGCGAGAAGGTCCTCTCCACCAACCTCAACTGCTCTGCAATTGTGGATGTGAGGCACTACAGCTCCGACCCTTGTGTGGGCCTGCTGTTCAGGGACAGACACCATGTGAGTATTCACAGTTTCCATCTCATGGCTCAGGAAATGCTCATTATCTTCGTCTCTAACATCTGGCCAGGAGTGCTGTGGGGAGAGGAGAACCAGCTGGCTGCTGGTACAAGGTGGAGGGAATAATGGCTACAAAGAGGCCAACAGGCAAATTTGAGCCTGAGACTGGAGCATTTAATCTAAGAAGAGCTTGAACTGGTCACTCAGCTCACTATCTGGAGGACCAAGGTGCACAACCGTGCTCCCACCTCCTATCCCCACCCTAGTATTCAATGCGAATCCAACCAATGTTTCTGGGAAGACACAGAATCAAAGAGGGATCCTGGACAAACTTGGATTTATTTCACTTTCTTACCATCACTCCCTACTTAACCTTTTTTGAATTTAATTTCCCAAACACACGTTTAAGGTATCTGCTACTCTTGCGATTAGCCTAGTCCAGTGATTTTCCTTAGTTTTCTTTTCATCTTTTTATCTCACTCTTTTATTTACCCCCTGATGAAAACTGTCCCTCTTGGGTCCTCAATCTTCTCTTCATGTTTAATCCTCAATTGCATGTGTTGTAAGTGTATCTTCTGGTAGGTGCATAGGCTTGTATCCTTTTTTCTCTACATATTCTGCCTGAAGTGTCTCATCCTCTCACAACTGGGACTTTTGATAGAGCAGGGTTGTAGGAAGGAGGAACAGATCCCCAGACTCACTCACAAGGAGACTAGAAAGCAGAAATTGCCCCACAGACAGTTTATTGACAACTCAGTTAGCAAGACAGCCAGATGATGCTAAGGGCCAAACAGAGGTGGAAAAATGCTAACTACTAAACAAAGGGTGTTAATGGCTAAGTAACAGAAACAGCCAGGTGTTACCAGCTAGGTGACAAAGAGGGACTGATAGGAAATGTTAAGTGGTCTCAAGCAAAGCAAGACCTAACAGCTGCAGGTATAATGGAAAGATGACAAGATAAGGGGGCAAAGGGGAACAAAGAAACCCATGAGCTAGTAGAAAGACCCAGATAGTCTTGTTTTAGCATAAATACCCGCAGACAAAGTTTTATCTGGGGTCTATCTCACCAGCTTGACTCTTGAGTGTACTTTTGTTTTGTATTAAGCTTGCTTTCCTGCAGCTCATCAATGTGAATGTGTGTCTTGGGTCCCCGATACCTCACCTGGACCAGTGACTCCTTGCTAGAAGTACAGGAGAATTTCCATGGCACATTCACTAACACTTTTTGGGATTAATCCCTGCATTTTTGCTTGGCTCTAATCCCAATTTCTGTGCTAGTTCTACAACTCCGGTTACCTGCTACCAGTCTTTCCAAATTCCACCAGTACTTTTTGTCCAAAATAGATTTGATTTAAGATATAAATAAAATATACTTACATATACATATGAGAGGGCTTCAAAAAGTTTGTAGAAAAATTAAATGAAAAGATAATGGATTTTTGCCCCCATGATAGTTTTGAAGCTCCCTTGTATAGTTGTCTTTCCTCGGATTTACCTGTTCTTTTTAAAGGTACATCATCAGCTCAGCCACCTGAACTTGAAATCACAGCATTATATCTACTCTCTCTTCTTAGACTATTCAGTCAGTAAGTTCAGAATATTCTGTTTTAAACAAAGCTCCTAAAATGTTGTCTCATTCCTTTTCACTTTAGTATCATTGTTGCACTCTCCCACCTAGTCTCTTTTTCCTAACCATTTCTGCTTCTGCTTAATTTTGTTTCTAAAACACATCACTGGTTTTATCTTCCAGTACTGTTCCAAGAAACCGTGCCTAAAGTAGTGATTTTCCTATTGAGTTACCACGATAATATGGATCATTAAATCAATTTAGGTGTTTAAATCAGCCTAAAAAAGAAGGAAGGAAGGAAGGAAGAAAGGAAGAAAGAAAAGGGAAGGAACGAAAGAAAGAAGGAAGGAAGGAAAAAAAGGGAATAAAAAAATCAGAGTGCCAAAAAACAAACAAACAAACTAAGTAAAACTAAAATGGATTTCAGAAGAAACTTGAAAACCAGCTCTGTAACACAGGGTAGCTAAAGTGAATGTGAGAAATGAAGCAATAAAAGAGCTAAAGAGAAAATTACAAAAAGCAGCTTGAAAAGACAAAGGAAAATATGAAATTAAAAACACTTGGGATTAGAAAACCAAAAAGGAAGAGCATGTTGTCTTTCTCATTGGCTCTGTTGCAGTGTCACCCATGGGTTTCCTATGAGTGTAATTTGTGTCTTATCCCTCTTTTCTTTTGTTAGATTTGTTAGTGATTTTTAAATTTTATTAATATTTTCATAGAACCAGCTTCTTGTCTTGATTTTTTTTCAGTAATTTTTCTGTTTTCTATCGCATTTATTATTGCTCTAGTCTTTATTATTTCTCTTCTCCTGTGGCTGTAGCTTTACTTTGCTTGTCTTTTCATAATTGTTTGAGATGAGTCAATCTGTTAATTTTTATTATTCCATCTTTTTTGATGTGTGCATTTATTGCAATAAATTGACCTCTCAGCACTGCTTCTATGGTGTTTCAAAAGATTTTGATATGTGTTTTCATTCTCATTTGTTTCTAGAATTTAAATTTTTTTTCAATTTTTATTACTTCTATTATTCAGTAGCTTTTGAACAAGGTGTTGTTCAGTTTCTATGTATATGATTTTGTTTCCTTGGTCTTCCTATTTTTGATTTCTATTTTTATAGCACTATTATTTGAGAAGAAGCTTTGTAGTATTTTGAAGTTTTCAAAATTATGAAGATGTGCTATGTGACCTAATATGGGATCTATTCTGGAGAATGCTTCATTTGCACTAGAAAAGAATGTGTAATGTGCTTGTGTTGAATTGAATGTGTATTGTGCTGTTGTTGGATTGAATGAACAGATCTATTAAATTGGTTGATTGTGTTAGTCAGCTCCTCTGTATCTCTGCTGAGTTTCTTTCTAGTGTTCTGTCCTTTTTCAAAAGCTATGTGTTAAAATCTTCCATTGTTATTGTTCAAGCTCACCAGCCACTCCTCGGAAACCCTATACAGGGTCAATGTGGCGGAACTTATGTGATGGCACACAAACAACAATAACTATTGTTGTACTGTTGTCTATTTCTTTCTTCAGTTCTATTAGGGTTTACTTTATGTATTTTGGAGCTTTTTCTTTCAGAGCATAGGTATTTATTATGGTTAAGTCCTCTTGTTCAATTGACCTTATACCCATGCGTTAATGACCTTCTTTAGCTTGTATGTTGGTTTTGTTTAAAATTTATTTTATCTGATGTTAGTATTCTCACTCCTGCTCATTTTTTATTGCAATTAGCTTGATATATTTTCCCTTACTTTAATTTTTAATCTATTTTTGCCTCTGAGTGTCAGATGTGTTGAAGACAACATACTAAAGGATCCTGTTTTCAATTCATTCTGATACTCTGTCTTTTGGCAGGTGCTTTCAATCCATTGACTTCCTGTATAATTATCAATAGGTATGGATTTATTACTGTCATAATATTGGCTTTTGATATTTATCATGCCATGATATTTATATATCTGAAGTATGAGAGACGAAGTTTGGCCATCCTGGCCTCCAACACCACAACTCAAAGCATCAATTCGTCTATGATCTTCCTTATTCATTTATCTCCTGATTCCACCTTCTTTATCTGACAGTGTTTCTCTGCTATTCATAAGGTTTTCAGTGACTAAATATTCAGATGTAGTTCGTCACTCCTTCTTCCCAGTCTGTCTTCATTTGGAAGCTCATCTGAAACCTGTCTACTACGGGTGACCCTATTGCTCTTGTTGTTATTAGGTGCCAGTGAGTCAGAACCAACTCATAGCGACCTTATACACAGCAGAACAAAACAATGTCTGATCCTGGGCCAACCCCATTACTGTTGCCACACTTGAGTCTATCGATGCTGCCACCTGGCCAATCCATCTCACTGGGGGTCTTCCTCTTTTTCTCTGACCCTCCATCTTACCAAACATGATGTCCTTCTTCAGCAACTGTTCCCTCCTG
>NW_006408974.1:464984-470006 GCF_000296735.1 Chrysochloris asiatica
CTGCGAACCTTAAGGTCAGCAGTTTGAAACTACCAGCCACTCCGCCGGAGAAAGATGAGGCTTTCTACTCCCGTAAAGATTTACATCCTTGGAAACCCTGTACAAGGTCGCTATGGGTCGGAACCGACTCGACGGCACTTAACAACAACAACAAAGTACTTCTAGTTCTAACTTTCTGAGGAAATGCCATACTATTTTCCAGAATGGTTGGACTGTTTTGCATTCCCAACAGTAATGTAGGAGGTCCTAGTCTCTCCACATCCTCCCCAGTATTTATTGTCCTATGCAGTTTTGAAATTCCCTGATATTCCTGGTGTGAGATGATATCTTATTGTTGTTTTGATTTGCATCAATCTAATGACTAATGATTGTGAACTTTTCTTCCTATGTTTGTTGGCTGCCCTAATATCTTCCTTGGTGAAGTGTCTGTCCATATTCTGTGCCCATTTTAAAATTGGGCTACTTGTCTTTTTCTTGTAGAGGTGTTATAGTTTCTTACGGATTTTAGAAATTAGTCCCTTGTCTGATATGTCATTGAAAAAGAATTTTCTCCATTCTGTGGGTTCACTTTTTACTCTTTTGGTGAAATCCTTTGATGCACATACATTTCTATTCTTTAGAATGTTCCAATTGTGTATTTTGTCATCTTTTGTTTGTGTAATTTTAACAATGTTTCATAGTCTGTGTGTGCCCTGGATTGTTGCTGTTGTTTTTAAGTGCTGTTGAGTTGATCCTGACTCATAGTGACCCTGTATAGGGTTTCCAAGGAGTAGCTGGTGAGCTTGAACCGCCGACCTTGCAGTTCAAACGGCTTTTTAGTTTGGCACATTAACCCACAGTAAATTTATCCCTATTTTTTCACTGATGACCTTTATAGTTCTGGTATTCACATTTAGGTCTTTAATTGATGTTGAGTTTTTTTACTGCATATGACATGAGATAAAGCTGTTGTTTCAATCATTTTCATAAAGCTTTTCAGTTTTACCAGTGCCATCTTTTGAAGAGACTATCTTCTTCACATTTAATATACTTTGTCCCTTTGTCAAAGATCAATTGGCTGTATATGGATGGGTTAATTTCTAGATTCTCAATTCTGTTCTATTAATGTATATATCTTTCATTGTACCAGTACCAGGCTCTTTTTACCACTGTAGCCATGTAGTAAATTGTGAAATCAGAGAGTGAGAGACCTCGAACTTTGTTCTTCTTAAGCAGTGCTTTGTTAATCTGGAGACTCTTTCCTTTCCATATAAAGTTTGCAATCATTTTTTCCGTCTCTTCAAAGAATGTTATTGGGATTCAGGTTGGGATTACATTATACATATAAATTGCTTTGGGCAGTATTGACAATGTAAGTCTTCCTATCCAGGAGCATGGAAATTCTTCCATTTTTGTAAGTCTCTTTAGGTTTCTTGTATTAGTGTTTTGTAGTTTTCTTTGTATAGGTCTTTTGTTTCTCTAGTTAGTTTTACTCATAAATATTTCTTACTTTGGACAGTACTATCAAATGATACTGCTTAGCAATTTCCTTTTATCTCTGCCATTATTTGTATAGGGGAATCCAACTAATTTTTGTATATTGATCTTGTTGAAGTTGAAATCTTCCTTTCAGTCTTGTAGCATTTTTGCTGAGTCCTTATGTTTTTCTATGTATAGGATCTTATTATCTGCAAATGTAGAGTTTAATTCCTCTTTCCCAATTTGGATGTCTTTAATTTACCTATCTTGTTGTATAGCTCTGGCTAAGTCTTCAAATACAATTTTGAATACGAGTGGTGATAAAGGACATCCTTGTCTGGTTCCTTGTCATGGAGAGAAGGATTTTAGTTTCTCTCCACTGAGAGTGATAGATTTCTCATTTTATAGCATTATGATCTGAGAAGATGCTTTATATTATTTTGATGTCTGTAAATTTATGGAGACTTGTTTTGTGCCTTAACACATGTTCTATTCTTGGAGAATGTCCCATGTCCCCTGGAAAAAGAATGTGTATTGTGCTGTTGTTGGATTGAGCGCTCTGTACACTTCTATGAGGTTAAGTTGGTTGATTGCATTGTTTAGTTCCTCTGTGTCTTTATAGAGTTTCTTTCTTGTTGTTCTATTCTTTTTTGAAAGTGGTGTATTTAAATCTCCCACTATTATTGTAGATTTGTGTATTTATTTCTTCAATTCTTTAAGAGTTAGGTTTCTGCATTTTAGGGGTCTTTCACTGAGAGCATAGATATTTATTATGGTTATGTCTCCTTGTTCCATTGACCATTTATTCATGAGATGATATCATTTTTTATCTCTTATGTTGGTTCTTGCATTAAAGTTAACTTCATCAGATATTAGTATTGCAACTCCTCTTCAAGAGGTATACAGATCTTTACACTCTAGGTTGGAGAAGTCAGGTGAGTGAGTCCAGCATGCCATAACCATACACATTGTGGCCTATCATATGTATGGCCTGTAACTGTACTCATGATACTTGAATCTCCTACCCTCAATGAGCTCTGGCAAGATAGGATAAGCACAGAGCTGGTAACAGCAAGGTTGGCAGTTCAAACCCACAAGCTACTCTTGGAAACCCTACACAGGGTCTCTGTGTTTTGAAACCGACTAAACAATATACAATAATAACAAAACTCATTCACATTGCAGGTAGGTGTGAAAACTGATGTACCATAAGTATCAGTCATATAAAATGGTCCAACTGCCCGCTCAGAGGACACACAAGAACAGTGTAGTGTGTACCCACATTCAAACTGTCCTACTGCCTAACTTCCAGTGAAATTAGCACCACAGAACCCAGCTTGATGGGAATGGTTCCAATCTTCTGTGAGGCCAGCCCTGACTTAGACTGTGGCACAAACTCTCCACTCATCTCTGGGTTGAAATACCTGGAAGGAAACTGATTAAAAGGAATTCTGCTGTTCTCAGCACAGCCATCAAACTTCCCCAGGACAAACACAGTTTCAATCTTTTATTCTTTGATTAATTGAGTTCTGGTATGGTGCTGTGGGCTAATGCATCAGACTGAAAAGTTGTTTGAACTGCAAGGTCAGTGGTTCAAGCTCACCAGCTGCTCCTTGGAAACCCTATACAGGATCACTATGGGTTGGAATCAACTCGACAGCACTTAAACAACAACAACCAAACTAACCATCACTCCTCATTCAATCTACAGTACTGTTGTTCCTGTGTGTTGCTTTAATGCTGGAATCTATGCTACAAGCATTTTAAGTACCAGAAAGTGTATCCATGTGGACAGGTTTCAGAAGAACTTCCAGATAAATACCAACTAAGAAGAAAGAGAGGTGGACTACTTCTGAAAGATTAGTCACTTAAATATTTGTAACTAAAACAGAACATAAAGATAAGCCTGATATAGCACATAAAGATAAGCCTGTTAGGTTGAAAAGCACTCACAACACAATGGTAAAGGGCTATCTCGGCAAAGTGGAATAGAATTTAATGATATGAATGAGGGAAAGTTTTGAGACTTTCATTTGCTGATGAAGCAAAATTCTAGTTGAGTAAAAATACCTACAAACATTCATTGATATTTGGAATGTGAAATGTATAAAGTATGAATCTAGGAAAATTGGAAGTCATCAGAAATGAGAAAGAACATATAAAGATAAATATCATAGGCACTAGTAACTAGCAAATATTAGTCATTTTGTTAGGACAATAATATGATGACACACTATGGTTTTAAATAAATTGAAAAAGAATGGCTTCACATACATCATCAAAAATAACATATAGAGATCTATTTTGAAACACAATCTGTCTGTGACAGGATAAAATCCTTAATACCTACCAGGAAGAAACATTACTACTACTATTATTCAAATTTACACAATAACCACTAAAATGAATGATGATGAAATTGAATTCTACTAACTTATTCAGTCTGATATTGATCAACACGCAATCAAGATTCAGTAATAATTATTAGGGGTTCGTATACAGAAGTTGGAAACAAAGAAGAGGCTTCCATAGTTGGAAAATGTGTCCTTGGTGATAGAAACCGTGCTGGAGATCACAGGACAGCATCAATCACTTCTTCATTGCAAATACTTTTTTCAGCAATATGAATGGTGAAGACACTCTTGTACCTTGACAGATGGAACACAAAGGTATCATACTTTTTATATCAGTACAACAGACTAAAAAAACAAGTAGCTAAATGTAACCTCAGTTTTTCATATGAAAGTTCAGGATGAAACTGAATTAAATTAAAACATGTCCACAAGAAACAAACTATGACCTTGCGTAAATGCCACCTTAACTTAGAGAATAGATTTGATTCACCGAACTCTTATGATTAAAGATTAAATGAGTTGTGGAATGACATCAAGAACATCATGCACAATGAAAGCAAAAGGTCATTAAAAGAACGGAAAGAGGAGAACAAATAAGAAGGCGGCTCAGGTGGACGTGCAGTAAAGGAGCTCCGCCAACAACAACACAGAATACCCGACCAAGCAGGCTCAGGGGATGGTCCCAGAACTCTGAACCACATATAGAGGAATATTTAGAGGGTTGGAAGGCTTACAGCTGGGGGAAATTGTGGCAGAAGCAAGAAATCTATTGCTATTTAGTCCGGGACGCTCGGCTGCTCCAGGAGCTGCCATCTTGGGTGAGACCAAGTGGGGGAAGGACAGGAGCAGCCACAGATGCCTGGTAGAACGACTGAGATAAAGGTGTGGACATTCTTTTCTTTTGGTGGTTGTTCATTGATCCCTTGCTGTCTGCACACCTCCATTCTGGTGACTATCGGGTTGCCTGAGCTAGTGGGTACCCCAGCCCCACCCTCGGAGGGTTCTACTACGCATGCCCACAGATCTCCCTGAAATTTAAACAGAGAGTTTCCAATTAAAACCAAATGGCCACAGCCAGCCCTGAACTGTTTCCAACTAGAAAAAAAGGACTGAATGGGGATTGTGGAGCGGGACAAGCAGACAAAAGAGGAAATAGGTTGAAAATTAAATCCTAAATTGCATCAAAATGACCAACAGTGGTATCTTGAAA
>NW_006408974.1:479166-481938 GCF_000296735.1 Chrysochloris asiatica
GTAGTGAGGTTGGCCCAGGATCGGACATTGTTTCATGCTGCTGTGCATGGGGTCACTATGAGTCGGTTCCGACTCGATGCCACTTGACAACAACATATTTTATTAGTTTTTATATGACTGTTTGTATATTGTGACATCTACCTGACTTCCTGCCCACCAGAATCTCTGTTACTATACTTTCCTCTTCTTTTGCTTTGTAGTTTTCCTAATCATAGACTGACTTCCCAGATCCCCCTAATTTCATTCTTGTAGTTTTGTTTTTCTCTGGACTCTTCCTTCTCTAGACTGAGTTCTGGGTGGTGTTATCATGTATGCCAATATCTCGTTGTTGTCTGTGTTTGTTGGTTCTCTGTCCAAAGAACTCCCTTTTAGAATGCTTTGGAGCAAGGGCTTGGCCTTTACAAAATCCTTTATTTTATGTTTATCTTGAAATGTTCTGATTTTGCCATCATACTTGATTGATCGTTTTGTTGGGTATTCGATTCTTAGTTAATAGATTTTTCCATTCATATTTTGTGTATGTATTTTCTTCTTGACTGTATTTTTTCTGCTGAGAAATGAGAGCTTAATCATTTTGGCTTTCCTTTGTTTCTAACAGCTTTCTGGATTCTCTCTTTGTCTTTGATTTTGGAGAGTTTGATTATCATCTGTCATGGTGATTTTCTTTGGGGTCTGTCCTGGCTTGGGTTCATTCAGCTTTGTGAATGCTTACCTTATCATCCTTCATGGTATTATGGAAACTGTCTTCCAGCAGCTCTTTGATGAACTCTTCTGTGGTTTTCTTCATCTCTTCCTGCTCTTGAAGTCTCATCAGACTGAGGTTATTCCTCTACATGTTGTCCCACATGAATCTTAGTCTTTCTTTCAAGTGTTTTCAGTTTTTTCTGCTTGTTCTTCTATGTTAGTAGTATTGAGAGATTGAACTTCAAGCTCACTGATTCTAACTTCCATTCCTTAAAATCTACTAATTTTCCCTTTTATTATGTTGTCCATTTATGATATGTTAGCATTAATTGCCTAGATCTCTTTTTACAGGTTTTATATTGATTCCAAATGTTGTGTCTATTTTGTTCAATTGTTCCTGTAGTGCTTTTCTGACTAGTTCTTTTTTTTTTTTCCTTGACTTTCCTGTTGAACAATTGTGTGCACCACAGTATCACTCTCTTAAATTGCTTTTCAGATAATTTCAAAGCCTCCTCACCTTCTAATGCCATTCCTCAATCTTCTTCTTGTTTGTTTGTGCTACTCTGTCTTGGTTCTGCACATGTGCATAAATTTTCTGGTTTTTTGTGTGTGTGTATTGTTATTGTTGTATTTGTATTAATTAGATGAATGTCTGGTGGTTATTCTTAAGCATACTTCAATTGCCTCCTGGTAGGTGGAATAAGGAGATGTTCACTCTGTTCCCTTCTCTTACAGTTCCCTTCAGAGTGTTTTTAGCAGGTGTTGGCTTTAGACACTGCTCATGTGTATGTTGTTGCTGTTATTAAATTCCATTGAGTCAGTTCTGACCCATAGTGACCCTGTATAGGGTTTCTGAGGGATAGCTGGTGATCTTGAACCCCCAACTTTGCGGTTCAAACTGACTTTGCAGTTTATCACATTAACCCACAGTGCCATACCAGAATTCCTTCTCTGGTGTGTAACAGCTGGTTTTGACTCTTACCCTATTGGTGGGATTTTACAGTGTGCAATTGTAGTTTGACTGCGTGGCCACAATTCCTGTCTTTTGTCAGGTGAGGCATGAATAGAAACTCTCTCACAAAATAGAAGCAAGCACGAAATTCAAGAGTAAACACCAAATTTAAACTTCATAAAAACACAGAAAAGTTATTTATATAAAGCTAGGAAGCCCAGAAAATCAAAGGGAAAAAGTGCAGGAAAATGAGTGATGGTTCTTCAGCTCCACCAAATGGACTCTTGTCTTTGAAGTTGACTGAGAAATTCTATGCTGTTCCTGCTGTGCCAAGGTGATCTGACATATCAAGTCCATTAATCTGTCTTTCCTAGTAAGAACCAGCTCAGGGCTGGCCTGATCTGCTTTGCAAGAGACTTCTAGATTAGTTTCTTTGTGAAACACCTACACCTACAAATTCTTCTCCCAAGCAGGGCAGAACAGTGCCATTTTTTCCACTGCATGTATGGTGTAGGACCTTCCTGGGGGTGTGTATTCATGCAAGTCTCCCCTCTGGTCACCAGCATGGAGATGAGTAGACAGAGTGAAGGAAACTATGTGATAAGGATGAAAAGTAAGACACTTGCTCTTCTGTTTCTGCAGATCACTGGTAGTTTCTCCACTGGTAGTGATCTCTTCTTCCTTTCTCTGCCCACTCTTATTCACAATGGCCTCTCCAGATCAGAATTACTTCCTGTAAGCACTGGAACCACTTATTTATCACTTAATCTGAAGTTCAGAGTTCCAAGACGGTCCTCTGAATCTGTTTCACCAGATTTTTATGCTTTCACTGACAGGGGTCTGTACAACTTTTCTGCATAATCCACCATCAAGCTTCACCTTCCACATTTTTCATTCTTAATCAAAATCTGTTAGCTTCCCTAAGAAACTACATAATCATGAGTATGGTCTCTGAGTCCTGTGTGGCAATTGCAATACATTATTAGGAAGAGCACCTGGTAATCTCCTTTTGAAATACTGACCAATGAGAAACTTACAGATACTAGGAAGCATTTTCTGATATCATTCTGGAAAATGAGCTACTCAGGTGGAAGACTCTCAAAATACAATTGTGGAAGAATTACCTCCTCAAAGTA
>NW_006408974.1:482113-483742 GCF_000296735.1 Chrysochloris asiatica
GGAGCACAAGAATGTCAATATCCTAGGCATTAGTGAGCTGAAATGGACCATTCTGAGCTTTTGAATTGGACAGTCATATGGTCTGATATGCTGAGAATGACAATTTGGTAGGAACAATGTCACATTCAACATCAAAAAGAATATTTTGTAGCAAATCCTGAAGTCACACTTTGAATGTATTATCAGAAGGGATCAGTCCCTGGAGAAGAACTCATGCTTGGTCAAGTTGAGGATATGAGAAAAAAGGAAGACTCCCAACAGGATGGATTGACATGATGGCAGCAAGAATGTGCTCAAACATAGCAAATGTTAGAGTGGCATAGGACCAAGAAGTGCTTCTTTCTGTTTTACAGAGGGTTGTTACTAATTGGAGCCAATTCAAAGGTACCTAACAACAACAATCCTGAAGTTCCACAGTCAGTAATAGGATCATTTCCATATGCCTAAAAAGAATGCCTGGTGTGGTGTTGTAGATAAGCACTGTATAGCTCGCCAAAAGATTAGTGGTTCAAGCCTTCCAGCTAATCTTAGGAAACAGGAAACCCTATTTGGGTTCCTGTGAGTTGAAACCAACTTGACCACACTTAATAAAAATAAATGGAACACAAGTCAATATAATTATTATTGAAATTTGCATAGTAACATTAGTGTCAAAAATGAAGAAATGGAGTTTTACTATCTTGTACAGTCTAAAATTGACTAAACATATAATCAAGATACATTGATAATTACTGGTAAGTTGAAAAAAAAGTTGTACATAGAAGAGAAGGAGCAGAAATGAGGAGCCTTGGTGATAAAATTGAAACAAGAGACTGCATGATAGAATTTCAACAGCTTATTCTTTGAAACACTATTTTCAACAACATATGTGATAACAATATATGTTATTCTCAACAGGTGAAATACACAGGAACCAAATTAACTTTATTTGTGCAAAGAAATAATGGAGAAGCTCAGTATCATTAGTCAGAACAAAGTCAGGGCTAACTGAGGCATGAATGTTCAATTACTCATATGCAAGTCCAAGTTGAAGTTGAAGAATTTAAAAATAAGTCCAGGATATCCATGATAGCCTTGAGTATATACCACCTGAATTTAGAAACTGTCTCCTGAAGAGATCTGACATACTTAGAACTAATGCCTGGAGAGTTGAGGAATGATATCAATGATTTCAAAAGATGAAGAAAGAAAACAAAGTATCATTAAAATGAGAGGAAGAAAAAACAATTATCAAATTGATGACAGTTGCTGCTGTTGTTAGTTGCCATTGAGTTGGTACAGATCCATAGAAATCTTATGCACAGCAGAACGAAACACTACCCAATCCTGGGCCAACTTCACTACTGTTGCCACGCTTCAGTCAATCGATGCTGCAACTTGGCCAAAACATTTCATTGGGGGCCTTCCTGTTTTTCTCTGACCCTCCACTTTACCAAACATGATATCCTTCTCTAGTGACTGGTCCCTCCTGACATTATGTCCAAAGTATGAGAGATGAAGTTCGGCCATCTTGGTCACTAAGGAGTACTCTGGCTGTACTTCTTCCAAAACGGATCTATTGGTTCTTTTGGCAGACAGTGTCACTTTCAATATTCTCCTCCAACACCATAACTCAAAGGCATCAATTCT
>NW_006408974.1:486127-487716 GCF_000296735.1 Chrysochloris asiatica
TATCACTAAAGCCATATTTTCCAACTACTTATCCTACCTCTTTTCTCCCATCCTTTGAATTCCAATCACCACTAATGATCAATATATCTTAATTACATGTTTGATAAATTTCAGATCGAAGAAGTTGGTAGAATTCTTCTATTTCATTCTCACTGGCTTCAGTGGTTGATGCATAAATTTGAATAATAGTGGTATTAACAAAGACATAGGTGCGATTTTTTTTTCTTCTTCTTCTTCTCCGCCCCCCACCCCCTTTTCTCTTTCTCTTCTTACTAATTTCCTTCCTGGTGATGAAAAGTGAGACCAGTGTGAGTAGATGTTTCCAGGGAAGTGTCTACAGCACACAGAGCATTGAGTGGCATACATAAAGGTTTCAGTGGCATGGGCAGACGATCTATGCTGTAAGGAGGTTGTTGAGGCCCTTGGATCACTGAGTGTAGAATCAAGGGGTGAGGAGACAACAGTAAAATCCTATGCCAAGAGTCTCTTGCAAACTGTGTCTGGTCATGCCTGGGCTGGTTCTTACTAGGAGAAACAGTGGAACAAACTTGAGGAGAGGGAAAAGAAAAACTAGTGTTAGTTTAGAGTGGTACCTGGAATATCATAACATTTCTCAGATAACATCTACAATGATTAAAAAAGACCAGCTAAGTAAAAACACAGTCACCCATTGAAATTAAATAATAAATATTTTTGTTTTTATTAAGTGTCATCAACTCAGTTCTGATTAATAGCAATCCTGTATAGAGTTTCCAAGGATTGTTTGGTGAGCTTGTACATCTGACCTTGAAGTTCAAACTTATCTTGCAGCCTAGCACATTATCCTGCAGTGCTATATCAGAAATAAAAGAGACAGAAAACAGAAAAGCTATAAACGAATCAATAAGACTAGAAGCTGGTTCTTTTAAAGGATTAATGAAATTGGAAAACCATTGGAAAATATAATAAAAGAAAAGAGGGAGAAGCTACAAATAGCATACATAAGAAACCACATGGGTGATATCGCAATGGAATCAATGGAAATAAAAAAGGATAATAATACAATATTATGAAGAATTGTACTCCAACAAATTCGAAAATCTAGGGGCAATGGGATACATTTATAGAAAATAAATAAATAAATAAAAACTTACCTAAACTTTCACGGAGTGGTGTACTCCTGTAACAAAAAGAGAGATTGGTCGGGTAATCAAAAAAATATCGTGAACAAAAAAGTTCAGGTTCAAATTGCTATTTTGGTGAATTTTATCAAATATTTATAGTAGATCTGACACCATTCTACACAAAACACTCCAGAATCTATTAAAGGATGGGTAACTTCTTATAAATTTTATGAAACAAACATAATACTCAATCCAAAACCAGGGAAGGATATCACTAAAGAAGAAAATTATGCATAAGTATTCCTCATAATCATAGATGTGATGATTCTCAACAAAATCATAGCCAATAGAATTCAACAACATAAAAATAAATAAATAAATAATACATCATGACCAAGTGGGATTCATACTAAGGATGCAAGGATGGTTCAATATTAGGAAAAGAATCTACATAATCCACCATATAAACTCAATGAGAGAGAGAGA
>NW_006408974.1:489651-490269 GCF_000296735.1 Chrysochloris asiatica
GGTGCAAGTGTAAACGGCTACAAATATAGACCTTTGCTTATGGATGTATTGTAATTGTTGTTGAGTGCCTTCGAGTCTGTTCCAAACCTTAGTGACTCTGTACATGGTTTTCTGAGGAACAGATGGTGAGCCAGAGCTACCAAACTTACAGTTCAGGTTTTGAATTGTTGCCAATGCTACATCTATCTTATTTGATTGTTCCTGTAGTGCTTTCCTGACTTCTTCCTTACTTTTTTTCAATCCCTCTGTGGAGCATTTGGATGCACCTTAATATCATTCTCCTGAATTCCTTCTTCGGCAGTTCCAAAGCCTACCCTCCTTCCAATGGGAAGTCTAGGTCTACCTCCAGTTCATTTGTCTCAGATACTCTATCTTGTTTCTGGACATATGTGGAAATGGTCAGTTATTTCCTGGGTATCTTCAAAAATTTTGTGTGCTTTTAATAATTAGATGAATGTGAGATGATGTATTATGAGCTTACTGGTTGCCTCCCAGTAGCTGTGGTTTGGAGATGGGCTTCCTTTTTCACTTTACTTACTATTCAACTCAGAGTAACTGTAGCAGGTGTTGGCTGTCTATCTGTGCTTAACAGCTGGTATTGATTGTTGCCTGGATTAT
>NW_006408974.1:499362-499961 GCF_000296735.1 Chrysochloris asiatica
ACATTCAGTCTAATCTAACACTGCAGTCTTCTGCCCAAAGTTGATCATCACAGTAACAGACATGTCAAATATTTCCTAATTTTCCTTACTTAATCTTTATGTTATTGTTGACATTAAGTGTGGTTGAGAAGGTTCTGACTCATAGAAACCCTACACAGAGTTTCCGATGAGTGACTGGTCTATTTGAAACACAGATATTTCAGTTAACAGTTCAGTGCTTATACTATAGCACCACACCAATAGTTACATTATAGTACTATTTAAAATGGTACTTATAACATTAATGAGATGCATACATATTCATATTAGACACTTTTTAGACTTCAACATAGATGCCAACATATTCATATTAGACACATATTAGACGTCAAAAAAATGAAATTTTCAATGGCAACTCAATTTTCAAAGAACTAAAATTTTGAATATCAAAGAATAAACTGAATAGATTATGCAAACTGAATATAAATTTTTACCTGTTTTGATGCCATTTATTTTTAAATGTGCTGTTCTTGTTACATACCATCATAGTGACCTTATGAACAGCAGAACGAAACACTGTTTAATCCTAGTCCAACCTCACAATTGTTGCCATGCTTGAG
>NW_006408974.1:500061-500522 GCF_000296735.1 Chrysochloris asiatica
CCCAATGAGATGGATTGGCCAAGTGGCAGCATTGATTGACTCAAGCGTGGTAACAGTAGTGAGGTTGGCCCAGGATCAGGCAGTGTTTTGTTCTACTGTGCATAAGGTCGCAATGGGTCTGTACTGACTCTAGGCACCTAACAGCAACAACAAACAAGATATGACCACAATTGCTATCTCTTTTTAGGTAATGTAGGGTGAGAAAGAGTCCCCTGAGGGTAAAAGGGAGACCAAAAAACAAAACAGCAACAGTGAAAAACAAAACAAAACAGACTTGGCACTACAATCTATAATCACATTAAAGAAATGTGGATAAAAACAACTCTGTAAGAAACTATGTGTATGACTTTAATGCCCCTCTCTCAGCTTTTTGCTTCCAAGGCCATCTGAGAAATTTCAAGATGTAACTGTCGCTCCTTAATGACGTAACTCAAGATTTAATTTTCAGATTGTTTCCTTTT
>NW_006408974.1:500957-504027 GCF_000296735.1 Chrysochloris asiatica
TGACTTAGCAGTCCAGTATATTAACCCACGGTGCCACAGTACAACTCTGCTTATGGATGTAGTTGCTCAAAATTCCAACTGACAGGGGAGGACATCATATCAATGATGAAGCTTGCCTCCTCAGTACATTAGGTTGATAAGGATAGGCAATTTAGACATTGCTATAAAAAATGGGGGATGTGAAAGCACAAAATGCATAGTTTACAAGCTTTGATAAGTGTGCTTAGTTTCAGAAAGAGCATGGTAAGGCAGTATCCCCACTGAATAGATTTCCTCTTGTCCAGATGGGTCTGGTGAAAAGGGACTGGGGAGGATAGAGATAGGATTTTACAATTCAACTGTATGTAATTGTTATCAGGACTAATTTTTATTGTCACAACTGTTAAATGTAGAAAATATTTAACTAAAAGGGGGGGAGTAGTTAATCTTTCATTTTAGGATCAGAAGACCCTCGTACTAGCAAGAGGGAAGACCCTGAGTGTGCATAGGATCCTAACCATAAAAGTGACCACAGTAGAGACAATGGCAGAGGCGATGGCATAGAGAGATAGAGCAGCTGAGAAGCCTAGGGCAATGCACTGAAAAGACTGTGTGCCTGTAGACAGGAGGCTGGCTTGCTTTGTGTGTCCTTTGGACATTTAATCTTGTTTATTTTATATGTGTACATCTAGAAAAAAAAGGGTGTGTGTGTGAATAGATGTAGATACTGTTGACTTATGGTACATGGAAGGGATTGCAGTCATTGCAATTGAACAAAATATGATATACTGAATGTACAACTGATCATCTGTCCAGTAAACTTGTCCCCTATTCACAAAATAAACTAAAAAATAAAATAAATTACTATGGACAATTGCCAGTAGAACAAACATCTCTGTCTTAGAACAAGTACAGTCAGAAAGATGTACAGGTAGAATTTTTCTTAGTAGTTAGGATGGTGAGACTTGGCCTCATGTATTTTAACATGTTATCTGGAGGGACCAGTCCCTGGAAGTGAACATCATATTTGGTACAGTAGAGGATTACCACAAAAGGGAACATAACATTTAGTGCAGTAGAGGAAGCCTCTCAATGAGATGTGACCACAACAATGGCCTAAAATAACAACAGCTGTGATGATGGCACAGAACTGGAGAGTTTTATCTTTCTGTTGTACAGATCTTTGCTATATGTCTGAACCCGCAAGCACCTAACAATAACAGCAATTCTTTACCTTGCCTAATCATATTTCATTGTGACCTTCTCACAGCATTTCCTCCAGCATTCCAAAACGAATGATTCAAGATAGGTTTACATCCTAAGCTGGCCTATTATACAGATACCTGAAATGTGTGCTGAAACTAATAAGAAAGAGGCATACTCATTGTACTGGGGGTGCTAAAACGATAAGAGTAAAGCATGCAGTGGCTAATGGGCATCTTTGTCCTCACTTCAAAAGAGTTTGAAACTGCCAGCTGCTCCACCAGAGAAAGATGAGGCTTTCTGCTCCCGTAAAGATTTACAGCCTTGGAAGGGTTGCTATGAGTCGAAACCGACTCCACAGCACTTAACAACAACAATATGGAGGAAGTAGAACAAGTTTTGATGGATACAGGAACATAGATATAAATGTCTTTGACAAGACATTTCTCACACAAGAGAGAAGGATTTTCTCTCCTAGTTTAAAAGAATAATTAGGGGGAATGGCTTCCTTACATGGTTTGTTGTTTTCTTTGAATAACCATATGTCTTAAGAAACTAAAGTACCAGCAAGTCATTTTACATGAAGAGTTACTAACTTGATAAAACCATGAGTAGGGACTGGATATAATAATTGCAGTTTGCTTGGGGACCAAAAATCAGAATTGATGATTGGCGAAAAAGAGAAGCAAATTTTAGTGTTCGTAACCTCATTCTTCTTTGGCCATGCCTCTAATTATTAGGGGTCAAATTACCTAATAATTTGAGTGCTTCAGAGTACCTACTGTCAAACAAGCCTACGTCATGGATCAATAGTCATCTGCTTTTATAAAAATATCTTTACCTCAATAAGCCTTCTAATGATGTCTGAAATAATGGTATATGCGACACTGAAATTTTGTGATATAATCATCTATTACAATTTTTATCAGCTATTCTACAGTAATTCGCCTCATTACTAAAGAAGTTTATAAATAACCAAATCACCTAAAATATCTGTATTTTATATAAAAAAACATGAGAATCTATTATATGAATATTAAATATTTATAGCATTTTTTTCCTCACAAAACAAATGAACATCTATTTAAGTGTATATTTTTATGAGAAACATTGTGAAGAAAAAAAGAATACATAGTTTTTGGTCCTAGGCCTGAACTTTATTCCAAGGTTTTACACCTGTTTATTCCAATTCACCGCCCTGATTAGAATTTGCATTTCAACCTTAGATATACTGAGACATAATCTATGAGTAAAAAATGATCAGCACTCTGATTGTATTATTAAATCATCTGTCTAAATTCATGACTGATGACACTGAGCATACAGATGAACTGATTCTGTAGACTAGAGGAGTGACACTGGATGATGTGGCAAATCAATTGCAAATTGGCCATGACTCTGCCTTTGAAATAATCCACAACAGACAGGTTTTGAAGAGTTTGTGTGAGACAGGTACCAAAACTACACACAGAGGAGCATAAACACATGGGTTTGGATATCTGCAAACAAAATTTTTTGGATATCTGCAAACAAAAATCATTACTGTTGACAATACATGGATTCTTCAATACGAGCCTGAGAGTAAACTGCAGAGTATGTAATGGAAGCATTCTCAATTTCCTACCAAGAAAATGTTCAAAGTTCAACCATCAGCTGGAAAATTGATGCTTAGAGTTTTCTGGGATTCTCAAGGGCCAGTTTTGGAACTCTCCAGAGAGCATCTCACTGTAGCAAGCACGGTAAACAATCAACAGTGTTTGTTACAGTGAGATATCCACTGAAAAGCTGAAATCCAATCTTCTGATTAAAAGCAGAGCACTGTTAACCAAGGGCATTGTGATTTTGCAAGTCCACACATCTCTGTCCACATTATTGACACTCTGCAAAA
>NW_006408974.1:511947-513891 GCF_000296735.1 Chrysochloris asiatica
ATTTTTGACTCAGCCTGATATTTTAAGTCCTCTTCACTTTCAGCAAACAAGGTTGAATCATCTGCATATTACAGGTTGTTAATAAGTCTTCCTCCAATCCTGATGTGACACTCTTCATGTAACCCAGATTCTTGGATAATTTTCTCAAGATACAAATTGAATAATAAAGTGAAATCATACAACCTTGTCACACAAATTTCTTGATTTTAAACCTTTCAGTTTCCCTGGCCTCCCTTCCAATGCTGCTTCTTGGTCTATGTACAGGTTCCTATTAAACACAGTCAGGTCATCTGAAACACACATTCTTCACAGTTTATTTATGCAGTGTCATTTTCCACAAGGTGTAAAGCATTTTTAATATTTAAATACCCATATAGTGGTAAGTCCTAATAGTTCTACGAATGTCCCTAGTCATCTTATAACTACTCTCTCCTTGTTCTTTGGTAATCTTGTCATTCCAAACCACCTATGAATATTAAAAGGATAATTAAATCTGAGACATTCAACAAAACTAAACTGTTTGGTCAACATATGCAAAATGCAACTCATAAAATATTAATGCTAAGATTTATATTAGATAACACTAGCTCCAAATTTTTTACTTATACTCACCAGAGAGATTCTCTAATTGGAAAAATTTTATTATCTTATTTTTTTGAGAATATAAGTGAAACTCCATGTTCATTTGCATCGTAAATATAATGTGCACAAGTGTGTATGTTTGTGGGTGTGTGTGTTCATTCATATCTACACATTTCAATTAGATCATTGGCTAATACTTCCTTAAGTTAAAAGAAAGGTAAAGGAAAAGCTTTCATTTGTAAATATCACCAGGTGCATTGTTAACATGCAGTAAAGAGATAACCTACAGCACAATTGAGTTTAGTGGAGGAAAATGGTTATTAATTGACAACATCATTTATGGTCTCATAATGCATGACAATTAATCATCCTTGGAGAACGTATTCCAGATGATTTTTTTCTTTTCTTAAGGAGAAGGTGACAGTACTTTAGATTTCTGTCTTGAACCAGTCAGATTTTATTAATAAATCAAATTTCTTTCTTAAGAGAAATTGGCTTGCTCATCGGAATGCATTTTATGTCTTTCCACTTGAGTCAAAGTAGTCTTACATCTCTTATAAAATGGAATAAGTAAATTATATTCTTTAATCATCCCAAATCTTCACGTTAAACTGTGTTGTCCTTTTCCTATAACTTTTTTTTTTTTTTTCCTAAAGAATATGTAGAATAAAAATCTGTTGATATGTTAAAGGTAAGACAAAAGAATTTGGCAAAAAGAACCAAAAAAAAAACAAAACAAAAAAAAAACACCTAAATGGCTTTCTCTTTAATCAACATTCAAATCATTATTGTGTATACTCAATAGAGGTAGCCTTAATGTACTATGAAAGATAGTCTTACTTTCCTTTTCAAACATAGTCTTAATTTCCTTTTAAGCATAAGATTCTATTACCTACCAGTAATATATCAAAACTGTTTAAGGCTAGAGCTAAAAAGCCAATTATTGTAATTACTGCCAATAAGTTTTTTATCTGTAAATAAATGTTGAATTGGTAAAAGTTATGTGATTGATATATTCACAGAAAAATACATGTTAAACAAAACAAAACAAAACAAAAGTAGCACGGAATCTACTCAAGTAGAACATAAATTAAGAAAAAGAGTAGCTTCTGAGCCTGCTTATGTAAAACCAAAAACCTCACAGGATTTGGTTCCTTTGTTATCAGCTGTAGTTTCATGGGACATATGAGCTAATTGGCCTCATAACATGTTTAGAGTTTCTGTTCTACCTCCTAGTTTATTACATCTTGCATGGGCTCTTAAAACCCTGAAAATTATTGTCTAAGGCACAAACAATGGTCTCTATTTGCTTAGATACATAGAAGAAAAAAAGAGTCAATGATTAAAAAAAAAAAAAAAAAA
>NW_006408974.1:513991-515916 GCF_000296735.1 Chrysochloris asiatica
CTTGTAGACAGATGGAGAAAGTGTACTGAAAAGCAAGGAGATTGTATCAAAAAATGATGTAGTTGTCTTTTCTAAAAGTTGATTAAAATAAATTCTACCATAAAAGGAGCTTTGGTAGTGAAGTGGATACAAACTGGGCTGTAAAGCACAAGGTCAGCAGGTCAAAACTACCAGCTGTTCCATGGGAGAAAGATGAGTCTTTCTGCTCCTGTAAAGATTTACAGGCTCAGAAAGTTTGTACAGGGTCACTATGAGTTGGAACCGACTCCATGGCATATAGCAACAACAACCACGAAAGTGCTAAAAATTTTGGACTCACCCTATCATATTTAAATAAGATAAGGGCTTATTTAGGAATGAACTGTTTAAATCCCCCCTTTACTCATTCTCTGAAAATTTGATGCTCATGAATTTATTTAGGAGAATAAATTAAAACATTTGCTTTTATTTTTAATATTGGGAACATGCAGTGCCCTGTATAAATATGAAAATATTGTCATTTTGAATAGCTTTTACAAACCTTAAGTAAAAAATATTAAATTTATTCTTATAGACCTAAAATTAAACTGTGAAATTTAAACTCACATCTATCATTTGTTGTCTTAAAACAAGTCTTATCACTGTAAAAGGTTGATTATATTGATAAATATGGGATACATCTGATTGCATGAAATATTTATATGCCATAATTTTTCTGCATCTCTTAACTTTTTAAGTAATGGCTATTTCTATAATTTGTATTTCACAATCATGCATGTAAAAATATTAAACAATTATGCCAATAAGCAAGGAGAATTTTATGTTTGATATACACTCAATATATAATTAGAATAAATTGCTTTCATTCATTTCTCCATGCTATGAACTGCTTAAACTATGGCTTACACTGCTTTTCATATTGAAATATACTTGTTTTAAATATAAATAAAAGAAGGCAAATATTAACTATGGGATGATAGAGGCTTTTAGAAATGTCAAAATATTCAGGTAATTGAAAATTGTGTGGAGACAAATGCAATCTGTAGGGACATTCAGTCTAATCTAACACTGCAGTCTTCTGCACAAAATTGATCATCACACAGTAACAGACCTGTCAAACATTTCCTAATTTTCCTTTCTTCCTCTTTATGTTGTTGTTGTCATTAAGTGTGGTTGACTCATAGCAACCCTATATAGGGTTTCCAATGAGTGACTGGTCTATTTGAAACACAGATCTTTCAGTTAACAGTCCAGTGCTTATACTATAGCACCACACCAATAGTCACATTATGTCGTTGTTGTTATGAGCCGTGGAGTCGGTTCTGACTCATAGTGACCCTGTACAGGGTTTCCGAGGCTGTAAATCTTTACAGGAGCAGAACTCCTCATCTTTCTCCCACAGAACAGCTGGTAGTTTCGAACTGCTAACACTGATGTTCACAGCCCGATTCGTAACCACTACACTATACTATTTAAAATGGTACTTATAATATTAATGAGATGCCAATATATTCATATTAGACACTTTGACTTTAAACAAATTAAATTTTCAATAGCAACTCCATTGTCAAAGAACTAAAATTTTGAATATCAAAGAATAAACTGAATAAAATATGCCAATTGCATATAGATTTTTATCTGTGTTGATGCCATTTATTTTGAAGAAATGTGCTGTTGTTGTTATATGCCATCATAGTGACCTTATGAACAGCAGAAGGAAACACTGCCCGATCATGGGCCTACCTCACAATTGTTGCCATGCCCATTGGTGTTGCCACTTTGCCAATCCATCACACTGGAATCTTCCTCTTTTTCTCTGACACTCCACCTTACCAAACATGATATCCTTCTGCAGTGACGGGTCCCTCCCAACAACATGTCCAAAGTATGAGAGACAAAGTTTGGCCATATTGGCCTCTGAGGATGTTGGTTGTTTTGGCAACTCA
>NW_006408974.1:522676-523981 GCF_000296735.1 Chrysochloris asiatica
TGTCCGTGGTATATGGGTTGAAGTTTCATCATCCTCATTTCTAAGAAGCATTTTGCCTGTATATCTTCTCAGTTTTGTTCATGATTTCAGTAGTCCAAAATGTATTCAATATGATTAACCAACACACACACACGAACAACAACAACAACAACAACAACAACAACAAATAAATAAAACATCAATTTTTCTCATTTTTTAATTATTATTCATTGTCTAGCTTTGGTATGCACATAAATCAGTTGAAAATATCTTAACTTGAACAAGATCCACTTTAGTCCTCAGAACTACACCATTCTTTTTTTTACTTTAAAGAGGATTTGTAAAATGCAATTTAATAGTTTTCTTTATTGTTGTTTCCATAAGTGTTGATTGTGGATGCAATAAAATGAAATGTTCAGCATCATTCTTTTAACCAAACAACAGTTTAGCTTAGGTATTAAAAAATACGAGTTTTATGCTTTTTTAAGAGCAATCTATATGGGATGAAAGTGACAGCATCAAGGAACCTAAGGGGAGGGGCATAATGATTTTATGTTAATGACGATGGAACAACTGAGAAAGAGTATGAAAATAGTTGTACAACTTAAATAATGTAATCAGTATCACTGAATTTAACATGTTCTTGGGTGTTGTCGAGTAGATTTAAACTCCTAATGATCCCATGTACACCATAACAACACACTGCCCAATCCCGTGTCACCCTAATAGTTATTGTTATATAGGATCCCTTTGCTGCTGCCACTGTGTGAATCAATCTCATTGGGAATCTTCCTCTTCTCAGCTGACCCTCCACTTTATCAAGCATAATGTCCTTCTCCAAGAACCAGTGTATCCTGATAACATGTCTGCAAATTAAAGACAAAACCTTACCATCCTGGCTTCTAACAAACATTCTGCCTATACTTCCAATGCAGATTTGTTTGTTCTTATGGCAGTATGTGATACTTTGAACATTATCCTACACCATAATTCAAATGTGTTGGTTCTTCTAATATCTTCCTTATTTATTGTCCAACTTCTACTTGCATATAAAGTGACTGAAATTACCATGGCTTGAATAAGGTACACATTTGTCCTCAAACTGAAATACATTTTCCCTAACACATTAAAGAGGACTTTTGCAACAGACTAGCCTAATGCAATAGGTCAGTTGTTTTTTTTTTTAATTTTCTGTTTATGGTGTTGTTTATTGGCCTAGTTGTAAGGTTTTGTTTTGTTTTTTCTTCTTTACATTGAGGTGCAATTCATATTGAAAGATATAATCATTGCTCTTCAAGCCCTCTTTGCTTTCAGCAAGAAAGATTG
>NW_006408974.1:526021-527167 GCF_000296735.1 Chrysochloris asiatica
ACATTTCATTATAATATTTGAGATTCCAGTGTATTCAGAAGTAGAAAGAAAGAAAGTCCTGGTGATTTACTTATGAAATGATAATTTAAAAAAATAGTCATTGAAAACCCTGTAAGTGTATATTTCTACTCTGACACACATCATGCATGGAGTTTCCCTGAGTTGCTGTCAACTCTACAGCAAGTAATTTTGTTTTGCTTCTCATACCCCTGCCACCCCCTTATCTTTTGTTGGTATTTGGTGTATGTTATCTCTTCAAGGTTCAAATCTCTCTGGACAGACTTCTATGTCAACTCTTTCCTTTAGTTCTTATTTCTATACTCTGATAATATCTTCTTTTTACAATCTTGTCTTAATCACATCTGAAGTGAACAATATACCATCCTGAGAGGATGGGAAACTTCAGTCAAATGCTTCTTTCTTGCAGATCACTGGGTTCAAGGGTTGCTTCAGGCATGAAGAAACAAAGGCTCATTATATCCAGAATCCTAGAGGATAGTTTATCTTATAATCATGGTAGGCTTTAAGTTGCATTCCAGCATTATTTACAGGTCAACAAACACTTTCACTGCTCTTTACTAGAAATAATTCTCACTTTCTCTATCTCTCTCTTTCTCACTCTTCCAATGTTCCTCTTTCTTCCTCTACTTACTTGTAAATAATTAGACTTTGGAGAACAATGCATGCTTTTCATATCCTCCCATGATGTTTATTTAAAAAATAAGTTAAAAAAATAATTATTGAGTTGTACTTTATATCACATTAAAAAATATTAACTATTATTTGATTTATACTGTTTGTTATTGCAAAGAAGTTAAGTTCAATCATTACAAGTTATCAAAGTATTTCTCATTTTTACTTTTTCTGTGTTTAAAAATACTTTGTCTTTAAACTTTTTTCCTGTATTGTATTAAATTGTTAAATTTCTGATTATCCAATTACACATCTGTTTCTCAGCTGATTTCTTCTTGGAATATTTTGCTAAACCGCAAACAGCAAGGTATTACTGCATTTACCAAGGCATTAAAGAGATTAACTCAGAAATGAATGTGCCAGTGCATAATCAGAAATGAAGTAGCATATAACTCATTTTCTGGCCTATTCCTACGTGATTACTTGTTCATCATGTTAGTATGATAAAATCAC
>NW_006408974.1:528624-529802 GCF_000296735.1 Chrysochloris asiatica
AACAACTGAAGGCTTTTATAGTAATAATTGTACAACTTATTGAATTGAACAATACGGCTTTTCCCCATAAATTGAATTGAACTAAAATAACATTGTGAAGAATGAGTATTTCAAAACAGTTAATATTGTTGGTGAGGAACCTGTAAAGACCAAAAGGCAATCATGTGAACAGAATAAGGGGAATAGTGAATGGTTTAAAATCAGGAAAGCTGTGCACCAGGGTTGTAGTTTTTCACCATATTTAGTCAATCTTATTCAATTACCAAGTTCTTACTTGTCAACATGATTAGGTTCCAAAGACCAGCTCATTATTTGAAAATGGGAGTTTTATATAAACAGATTACCACATCAGACCACAAAGCATAGATTGACTATTATCTTTTCAAAACTTTCAAATTGCATCTATACATAATTGCCAAATCACATCAACATATCATTACTAAATCACTGAAAAACATAGCCCAGCCAAGATGTCACAATATCTTAGTTATCACAGCTAGGGTCACTCTTACCTTGCGTCTCAGCAGATGTTGCTGTCAGTCGTATGTCCTTAAGGAAAATATTCAAATACTAGATTCTTTATAATTGCCATAAATAAAAAAGCTTAGATAATTGTTATTGTTAGATGCCATCGAGTCGGTACTGACTCATAGAGACCCTGTACACAACAGAATGAAACACCACCCTGTTCTGAACCACTCCCACAATTCTTGCTATGCCTGATCCCATTGACACTGTCACTGTGCCAATCCACCTCATTGGGGGTCTTCGTCTTTTTCTCCTACCTTCCACTTTACCAAACATAGCATCCTTCTTCAGGGACTGGTCCCTCCTAATAATATGCCCAAAGTATGACAGATAAGTATGGCCATCCTGGCTTTCAAGGAGCATTCTGGTTGTCCTTCTTCCAACACAGATGGGTTTGTTCTTTTGGCAGTCCATGATAATTTCTCCTCCAACACCATAAGTCAAATGCATCAATTCTTCTATGATATTCCTTGGTAGAAGTATTTGATCAATGAGGTGTTTGATAGTTGGGAGCGGTTGTTGTTGTTACATGCCCATCGAGTTGGTACCAACTCATAGCGATCCTATGCACAACAGAACAAAGCACTGCCCGATCCTGGGCCAACCTCACAATTGTTGCCACACTTGAGTACATTGATGCTGCCATGTTG
>NW_006408974.1:548041-549378 GCF_000296735.1 Chrysochloris asiatica
CGACCTCCCAGATTCTCTGAATTTGTTCTTTTAGTTTTGTTCTGTTCTGCACTCTTCCTTCTGTCAATTTAATTCTAGGAGGTTGCTGCTACATATGTCCATCTCACTTGTTGTCTGTTCTTGTTGGGTCTCAGTCCACAAAACTCTTTTTAGGATGTTTTGTAGCACAGAGTTGGCTTTGGCAAAATCCCTTAGCTTCAGTTTATCCTGGAATGTTTTAATTATACTGTCATATTTGATTGATAGCTTTGCTGGATAAAGGATTCTTGGTTGGCAATTTTTTTTTCTTTCAGGTTTTTAAATATGTCTCCCCATTGCCTTCTTGCTTGCATGGTTTTTGCTGAGAGATCCAAGCTCAATATGACTTGCTTGTCTTTCAATGTAACACTTCTGTTTTCCCTAGCTGCTTTCAGGATTCTGTCCTTATCTTTGCTTTTTGAGAGCTTAATTATGGTATGTCTCAGTGATTTTCTTTTGGGGTCTACACTTCCTGGGGTTTGTTGAGCTTCTTGAATGCTTATCTATTCATTTTTCAGAATGTTAGACAAATTTTCTTCTAGCAGCTTTTCAACTTTTTCTTCTGTGGACTTGTGTGATTCTTCTTGTTCTGGGATGCTGATAATTCTTAAGTTATTCCTCTTTATGCTGTCCAACATTAATCTTAGACAATTTTCAGATTTTTAAAATCCTTTTTCCTCTTTGTTCTTCTATCTTAGTGGTATTGAGAGATTTGTCTTCCTGTCACTGAGTCTGTTTTCCATCTCTTCTATTCTATTCCTTTGCCTTTTCAGAGTATTGTATTTTTCTGATATTCTATTGTTAATCATTTGGACCTCTTTCTGTAGGTTTTGAATTGTTTCCGATGCTGTATCTATCTTATTTGATTGTTCCTGTAGCACTTTCCTGACTTCTTCCTTATTTTTCTCAACTCCATTATAAAGTGTTTTGAAATATTTTATAATCATTTTTATGAATTCCTTCTCAGGCATTTCCAAGGCCTGCCCTCCTTCCATAATGTAGTTAAGGTCTACCTCTAGGTCATTTATTTCAGACATTTTATCTTGTTTCTGGACACGTGCTGATATGGTCATCTGCTTTTGCTTCTTGGACATGTTTAGTGTTCATCTGTGGCCTTAATACTTAATTGAGTATGTGTTTTGATATTTTTTGTGCTTTCTGATTGCTTCCAAGTAGATGTAATCAAGATGTGGGCTTTCCTTGTCACTCTTCTTATTGCTTAACTCAGAGTAACTTTCACAGGTGTCATCTGCCTCCCTGGTTAGTATTGTTTCTTGCCTGGGTTTTGGTGTTTTATTGATTGTGACTGTAGCTTGACT
>NW_006408974.1:550698-552575 GCF_000296735.1 Chrysochloris asiatica
CATTTGGTAGTTTTGAACTGCTGACCCTGAGGTTCGCAGCCCGATTCGTAACCACTATGCTACCAGAACTCCTTAGAGTTTTGTAAATTCATAGCAATCCTATATAGGATTTCTGGGGAGCACTGCTGGATTTGGAAAGTCAACCTTTCGGTGAGTTGTTCAGTGCTTATACCACAGTGCCACCCCAGCACTCTGCATTAATCATTAGATACACTAAATTTTCAGTATGTATTGGATATTGTGATCATTCTAAGACAGCAATGTTAATTAGTAGCTGAAGTAGTACTGCTCTTGAGCTTTCTTACTTTATACTGTAGCCGTCAATCTTCTAACACATTCTGCTTTAAAGCTTTTAAAGGGCAATGTATATTTAGTTATATTTCCACAATCAAACATCATTTCTCTGAAGCCTGGTGCATCTAGGCAATTCCATTATGGTGTGATTAAGTGTCAATTTTGGGGGGTTTGGGAGAATAAAAAGTATACACAAAGAACAATGTCCTCATTGGATGAAAATGCATTGTTTTTCAAGATGACATCAATAATTTTACTCTTGATAAAATTAGTACTCAAGAATCGTTGAAACAACTACACCCACCACCAGAGTTCTTCTCAGCAATATGTTATTGTTGTTAAGTACCGTGGAGTCAGGTTTGACTCATAGTGACCCAGCACAAGGTTTCTGAGGCTGTAGATCTTTACGAGATCAGAAAGCCTTATCTTTCTCCCGTGGGACATCTAGTAGTTTTGAACTGCCGAACTTGGCGTTAGCAGCCCGATTCGTAAGCATCTCAGCAAAATAGTTCTTAGGAAATCATGAGTGTAATCAGGTTTGGTTTGTTTATGAGACCTATATAAAAATTAATAAACATTTTAATATTTAAATTGCATTATAAAAATAAGAGTAAGTCTTGATTTGTGATTTAGATTACTAGTTGAAGCCAAACCATTTCCAGTTGGTCAGTTGTCTACTGAAGTTTTATGGATTTCTTGATATTCACAATATAAAATTCATTGTGATTAAAACAGATGAATAAGGCAAACAATAACAAACTTGTATAATTTTAAATTGTATTTGTTTTCATTCGATATTTAGTCCATTAAATTAATTTTATCACATTTTCTGTGGTGGAAACAGAATGATAACAACACAAAAAGATGAGCCAGGAAAACATATTTAAGGTCAGATATTAAGACTTAAAACTTCCACCAGATGGCGATCTGTATCCTAAAATGCTAGCTCTTATTAGAAACCCTGTATATAAAATGTTTGCAATAACTTAATGCTTAAAACATTTTGTCTAAATATATGAACTATTCAAACACAAAGTATTTCTACTTTTAAATAAAGCTACTAAAAAAGTGCTTATATACTGAACTATATAGAGATTATTCGCAAGGGATCGATTTTCAGTTAATTAGTTTTTGATAAGATTGCAAAATTGTTGATGTTTTTGTTTTTAAGTACAAGTGAGTTAGTTCTGAACCACAATGACCCTGTATAGATTTTTCTCTGACTCTCCAGCTTACCAAACATGATATCCTTCCTTCTCCAGTGACTGGTCCCTCCTGACAATATGTCCGTAGTATGAGAGAGAAGTTTAGCCATCCTGGCCTCCAAGGAGCACTCTGGTTGCACTTCTTCCCACACACATCTCTTGATTCTCTTGGCAGCCCATGGCACTTTCAATAATCTCCTCCAACACCATAACTCAAAAGCATCAATTCTTCTATGGTCTTCCTTGTTCACTGTCCTTCTTTCACATACATATGAGGTTATTGAAAATACTATGGCTTGGGTCAGGCACACCTTAGTCTTCAAGCTGACATCTTTGCTCTTCAACACTTTAAAAAGGTCTTGTGCAGCAGATTTGCCT
>NW_006408974.1:554145-555255 GCF_000296735.1 Chrysochloris asiatica
GGTGCCACACCAGGACTCCTTATTCCTTACTTCTTCCTTACTTCTGTGTTATTAATGAAATAGGATGCAATCTATATGATTAGGTTATATCTTGAGCCAATATCTTTTCAGAAATAAAGGAGAGAGAATTAAGCAGAGAAGTGACCCACTGTCATGAATAAAGAAGAGACAAAGAGCATAATGTGTAAATTGGACCTAGAGTCCCAGCACCCCAGAGGAAGATTAATGCCAAGACACAAATATCAGGCATACTTATGCTGAAAAGATTGTTCTCCAGAGCCAATACTCTGAAATCGAACTTCTAGCCTCCTAAAGTGAAATCGAATAAATTTATATTTATTAGTGTCAACCACCTGTGATAATTCTCTTGTAGCATCAATAGATAACTAAGACACTGGATAATGAACATACTTCAAAATATTTATGTATATAAAATTCAGATTTTCCTGGAAATGTAAACAGTTGTTAACTAGACCCCAATCTGGAAAGATGGTGGCTTGTGACCACCTAGAGGCACTCTGGATGACAGACGATGCTATCTACTTCCTGGAAGTCACATTCTTCAAAACCCTATGGAGTAGTTCTAATTTGCATTTATGGTACTCCACAAGTCAGAACTGACTTGACAGCAATTAACAATAATATGTAAAAAATTAGTGTAAATAAGTCATGTTGATTATGTGTATTCACTGATATTTAAGAAAATTGTTTCTCAATGCTAAGAATTTATAATCAAGTTGAGAAAATAAAGCAAAATTGTTAGGGGCCATCATGTAGGTTATTGCTAATAGTGACTTTAAGGACAATAAAAGGAGTAACTGTCCATCATGGGTCATCTTCATAGTTATGACTATGTTTGAGGCCATAGTTTCAGTCACTGTGAAGTTTGTCTCATTGAGATTCTTTTACTAAATACAATGTCTTCCTCCAGGGACTAAACCTTCACAATAACATGTCCAAGTTACAATAAAGAAAGTATCACCCTACTTACTTTAAAAGAGTTTTCTGGCTGTACTTTTTCACAGACAGATTTATTCATTCTTTTGGCAATCCATGGCAAAATCAACTTACTTTTCCAACACATTAATTCACAGGCATCAAATCTTAATT
>NW_006408974.1:556302-558003 GCF_000296735.1 Chrysochloris asiatica
TAAATAAGGTCAGGTGATCGCCACGAGCCCCATGACTAAATGTCAGGCTTAATGAGGCAGATGGAATATTCACAGAAAGAGAACAAGCTTGTGAAAAATAGGCTTGTAAATTGGAGTCAGACCATACCCCCAAGGGAAACTAAGAGTGAAGACTTTAGGCACACCCTCTAGTAAGAACTTAATCCTTAGTTCCACAGTAATATTTATTAACTGTTGTTAATTTCCATCAAGTTGGTTCCAACTCATGACCCTGCACAGGGTTTATAAAGAATAGCTAGTGGGATCAAAAGGAGCTCTGGTAGCGTAGTAGTTACGAATCAGGCTGAGAACCTCAAGGTCAGCAGTTCGAAACTACCAGCTGTTCCGCAGGAGAAAAATGAGGCTTTCTGACCCCGTAAAGATTTACAGCCTCGGAAACCCTGTACAGGGTGGCTATGAGTCGGAACCGACTCCACGGCTCAAAACAACAACAACAACAAGTGGGGACATACCACAAACCTACTGATTAGCAGTCCAGTGTTTTTCCTACAGTGGCACACCAGAACTCCATCTAGCCCCACCTTAATCTTTACTCCTTAGCAAATAATTTCAAAATGGGACCATAATCACAGTCTTAGAAGCTAGAATTTATAATACATCACAAAATGGAGAAATTTGCCTAATAGAACCATAATAAATAATTAGGTGACCTATAGTTGTTGGTAGTAGATCCAAGTAAAATGAAATCCTTGACAGCATCAATATTTACTCCATTTATCATGATGTTGCTTATTAATCAAGTTGTGAGGATTTTTTTTTTTTATGATGAAGAATAATCCATACAGAAGGCTTTGATCTTTAAAAGTCTTTGATCTTTAAAAGTAAGTACTACAAGTTGTTTTCAATTCATCAAGCAAGGAATGTCATTTTCATGTCACAATTGGTAAATGAATCTTTCTCCAATCCTGATGTGCTGTTTTTCATATAGTCTAACTTCTTAGATTATTTACTTAGCAAACAGATTGAATACATTGGTGAAAGAATACAACCCTTATATACACATTTCCTGATTTTAAGTCATGCAATATCCTTTTGTTCTGTTTGTATGACAAATCCTTGTTCTATGTACAGGTTCTGCTTAAGCACAATGAAGTATTCTGGAAGTCGTACAACATTATTCATAATTTGTTTAGTATAATCAATAAAAAGCAAGGGAATAATTTTTTTTCTAGTATTCTTTGCTTTCAATTAACCTCCATCTGACATCAGCAATATCTCTCATTCAACATCCTCCTCTGAATCTGGTGTGAACTTCTAACAGTTACCTGATGATATATTACTGCAACCATTTTTGAATCATCTTCAGGAAAATTATACTTTCATGTGGTGTCTATGATATTGTTTGATAATTTCTACATTCTGTTAAATCTCCACTTTTTGGAATAGGTATAGATATGGGTCTCTTCCAGTAAGCTGTCCAGGTAACTATCTCCAAAATTTGTCAAGGGGGTACAACAAATTTCTAGAAAAGTAAAATATCAAACCACAGTTATATGACTCTATATTTTTATCCATTCTTTACTACATTGTGCCATTTAGGACAGAATTCTATCCAATCTCTCACATGTGTTTTTTTGTTAATTTATTGCAATGATAAACTATAAATACATCCTATGTTCAATCAATCAGCCTTTCAGTGATCCTATAAATGCTACTTGACTT
>NW_006408974.1:558983-559909 GCF_000296735.1 Chrysochloris asiatica
GTATCCACCCTGGCTTTGGGGTGCCTCATTGTCTCTTTCTGTGTATTCTTGATATATTGTTATCGCCGTCAGGTATCTCCTCCTCATGAACCGAACCCCTTTGTCAAGGCAGGTCCCTGACAATAAGGTCTTTTTATTTTTCCTTATGACTCTTAGTCTTGAAGCACCACTGAAACCTCTTCATAGTAATACCAACTAATGTCTCCAGTTATGACTGGGTAATGACTACGTATGAGTTACATTGGCCTAGATTTTAACCCATGTTTCCTAAACAGAAGGTGAAAATATCGCCAAGGAATCACCAATCTCCCAATAAACCTTAATTAGGTAACACGTGCTCAGCTTTTTAATTATATCAGACTTAATTTACACTTATATCTTCTTTCTTTCTTTCTTTTTGTATATTTTACTTCTGGATGTGTTGTAGGATATGCACAGGACTGCTAATTGTAAGATTGGCAGGTCAAACTGAACTGCTAATCCTAAAGTCAGCAGTCCAGCCTATCTGTAGGAAGAAAATGAGGCTTTCTTCTTCTGTGAAAAGTTACAGTCTTAGGAACCCTCTATGAGCAGAAGTCCACTCAATGGCAGTGAGTTGTAGTTTTACATATGAAATAATATTGAGCAAATTTACATTTTTATTTGTTTATTTAAAAAGTATTATAGATTCTATGAATGTAAACAACTTTTAAGTAATATATGAGGGGTTTTTTAAATGTTTGTGGAAAATTTTCATTATCTTTTAATGTTATTTTCCCTCAAAATGTATGATGTCCCCTGGTATATTGCAACAACAACAACAATGGCAAAGAAGTGAAGCAAGTAACCTATAACATAACCAAAGGATATTATTATTATTACTCCTGCTGTTTTCTTTGACTCATAGTGGTAGAAGGTTTCATTTGATTTTAAACTAGAATAGAAAG
>NW_006408974.1:560571-561583 GCF_000296735.1 Chrysochloris asiatica
CAAGAATCTGGGCATTTAACTCCTTCACTCATTGAAGTAAAAATGTGAAACAAACAACAGATGGTGATTTTAGAGAAAGGGTAAAAAGACTGGTTTTGACATACAGTGCTGTTGCCTCAAATACTGAATAAGTAAGTAAGTCATAACCAAAGCAGAAATGATAAGTTTGAAGGTTACTTTCCTCTTAAAAAACTTCATAATATTGCCAAGCCCTTGTTATACCATGAAACCCATAACTCTATGGAATTGTCTTGTGCTTCGGGGTCTCCCAATTTTAACACCTTTGACAAGATGCAGTCTTACACCTTTTAAATCTCTCCTTCTAGTAGAAGGTATTTAAGTTTTATTTCTCAGACAAGCTCCAACTTTAACAGATTTTACTAAATTTGGGAAATGAATAAAAATTAAACATACATATTTCAAAATTAATAAGTGTGGGTTTTTAGTTGTTAACTTAAAAAATATTCATTAGAGCATCTGATTATTTTTAAAAAGAGAAAATATAGAAAAAGAACATAAAAACTATCCTAAGCCTAAAATTGTTACTTTGAGTCCTAATATGTACCTGAACAAGCCCATAGTATTTGCAGTCACTTCCTATGTATATGGCAGTTGGACAATGAATAAGGAAGACTGAAAAAGAATTTATGCTTTTGAATTATGCTATTGGTGAAGAATACTAAATGACTATGGACTAGTTTGAGGACCAAGGTGCGCCTGATGCAAACCATGATATTTTCAATAACCTCATATGCATGTGAAAGCTGCACAGTGAATAAAGACCATAGAAGAATTGATGCATTTTAGTTGTGGTGTTGGAAGAGAATATTGAAAGTACTATGGTATGCCAAAATGTAGATCTGTGTTGGAAGAAGTACAGTCAGAGTTCTCCTTGGAAGACAGGATGGCCAGACTTCATCTCTCATAATTCAGACATATTGTCAGGGGGAAAAGTCCCTGGAGAAGGATATCGTGTTTGGTAAAGTGGGGGGGTCAGAGAAAAAGAGGAAGA
>NW_006408974.1:564924-565494 GCF_000296735.1 Chrysochloris asiatica
GTTAAGTGCCGTCGAGTCAGTTCCAACCCATAGTGACCCTGTACAGGGTTTCCGAGGGTGTAAATCTTTACGGGAGTAGAAAGCCTCATCTTTCTCCCGTGGATAGCAAATATAAATCAAAGATAAATCATTTTACCTCTCATTCTTTAAATACAACCAGTACATTTTCTAGTTGTAGTGTCAGTTTGCCAACCACAGACTGGCCAGCCTAAAAAATTTAATTGGTGAGTGAAGTCAAGGTTGTTTGTTTTTGTGTCTACAAAGACTTATGAAATAGAAATAAATATTGAAATCAATTAGAGCAAAATATTTATTTGTTTAGACTGCATTTATGCACTTGCACTTGTGTGGTTCATGTATGAGTGTATATGTACACAGATTTATCATGAAAGTCATGCATTCATACCAATTATCCTCTAACAATATGTATTTTATGAAAATTTCGGCATTTTGTTACATATTGATTTTTATTATCAGTGCTGCAAGAGACATACTCATTACATATCACTTATTATTTCTTACTTTAGTTTCTTTACAGAGATAATTATTAAAAAATTGTACAGAAAATTA
>NW_006408974.1:566861-587029 GCF_000296735.1 Chrysochloris asiatica
TTGGTACACCTTAATCCTCAAACTCACATATTTGTTCTTCAACACTTTAAATTTGGTCTTGTGCAGACGATTTGTCCAATGCAATGCATCAATTGACTGCTTGAGTGCTGTTTCCATGAGTGTTCATGGTTCATACAAGAAAAATGATGTCTTTGACAACTTTATTGTGATGTTGTTTACTGGTTTAATGGTGAGGATTTTTGTTATGTTTACAATGAGATGCAATCCATATTGAAGGCTGAGGTCTTTGATCTTCATCAGTGAGTGTTTTAAGACCTTTTGGCTTCCAGCAAGCAAGGCTTATCATCTGTAGGCCAACTGTAGTTTTCTGAAAAGGGGTTATAAACCCAAACTATTTACTTAGATATTTATAAACTATTTACTTAAAAATGACTTTCTGATTTAAGTCCTTCTTACATACTTCTGTTTCAACCAGTCTGCTTACTTCTAGTATTTTAAATTTTGATTTATGTTGTTAGTATAATATAATGTATACAGTTTAACAGTAAATAGTAAGATTCTATTTCTACATACTTTGTTGACAAAGTGAACTAAGTATACAGTAGAAAAAAAACCAAAAAAACCCAATGCTATTGAGTGAATTCCAACTCACAGCCACCTTATGTAGAGTTTCTGAGACTATGAAACTTGATGGGAACAAGCAGCCTTATCTTTCCTCCATGGAGGAGTTGGTAGGTTTCAATCACTAACTTTGCATTTAACAGTCCAACACCTAACTCACAATGCCACCAGTGCTTCCTGAATTAAGTATTTTATTATTGTTAAGTGCCTTGTTGATTCCAACTCATAACAAGCCTAATTAGGGTTTCCAAAGCTTTTAAATCTTTGTGTGAAAAGAAAGTCTCATCTTTCAACCACAAAGCACTGGTGGGATCAAACCATGGACCCCATGGTTCAAAGTCCCATGCTTATCCCACAGAGTCACCGTGCTCCCTAAAATAAGTACAATTGGATAAAATATAAGTGTGGAAATCTGAGGATTCCTGTATAGTGATATAGGGTAAGTACTGGACTGAGAACCACAAGGTAAGCAGTTCAAACCCACCAGTCAATCTGTGGGAGAAAGAAGAGACTTTCTGCTCTGGTGAAAATTTACAGCCTCAGAAACTCTATACAGGGTTGCTATGAGTTGAAATTGACTTCCATTAACAATGATTTGACAGGTAATGTGTCAACAGATTGTAGTGGATAGGACACAACAGATCTTGTTCCCTTTAAACAATGATCAGAGACTGCGGAAGAAAGCGTAATTGTCTGCAGAGGAATTGGAGCTTCATGAAGCATTTCAGAGTTGGCCCTTAAGGAAGAGACGGTGTTCACATTAGCTTTGGAACATTATGATCAGGGATCCTATATCTGAAATATTTGCACATATTGGGTACAGAGGCACACAGGGAAAAATGTTCTTTTGGGTCAGTGTTGTTGTGAAGTGCCATCGAGTCTACTCCGCCTCAGAATGACCTAGGATTTCCAAGGTTTTAAATCTTTGTGGAAGCAGAAAGCCTCATTTTCCCTCAGAGTGGCTGGTGTGCTTGGTTCACAGACTTTGTGGTATATAGTCCAGTGCTTATCATATGGAGCTACCACCCTGAGTTAGTATGTTGTTGTTGTTGTTAAGTGCTATGCGACACATTTTAAATAGAAATGTGCGGAAAAATGAGTGCCATACATTATAAACTTGCCTTTTTAAAAATAATTTTTGCTTTTAGATGAAATTAAAATTTACTTTTGAAATAAGGAGAAAAATAAGTTCACTGTGATAGACAAGTTATCCATATGCAAGAAATATGGTGAATGTGCAAAATATAATAAAGCCCTGTAATCCCTTCAGACATATAACAAGGCATATTTACTCTAGGGAGATGGCCTCAGCCCTATTCTTTTTATGTGATTAGATTTAATTTGACTTTCTTCTGACAGCATTAGACTTCAAAACCTTAGAGGAACACATCTGCATTCACAATTCCGAAAAGGATTTAAGAAATCATAGACTAATGCAAACATATTAGGCAATAGTGCTTCCTTACAAGGAGCCAGAGACTAGCAAAGTAATTCAGAGCTGGGTCAGGGAAAATGCAGGTCAATGTACATTATGATATGGACTTAAATGATTGACATAACCTTAACTTTATTATTACAGCAGGCAGTAGACACAGGCAGCCAGGGGTATTTCTTTGTTAAATTCAACTGTATCCAATAATTTTCAGTGTCCCAGAGTAAAAATAAATAACTAAATAAAATATTTAACTAATTATTTTTCTCCTCTATAAGCAAGATCTAATAAAAGAAACAAACAAAGCAAAACCAGAACTAAAGCAAAAAAGGACATTAACAATATAGAGTAGACCGTCAAGGATTTGTGCAAAAAAGTTCCAAAGAAAGTGTGGTCCTAATTCAAATCAACATCTAATTAGTTCACTTAATTAATCTGTGCCAGGAGTAATTGATTTTGGACCTAGAAACAGAAACTCATCTACAATGGGGAAAAAAAGTAATTTTGGCACTGTAAATTGGAAGTCGGATAAAGGTTGTATCAGAAAGGTGTGTAACATGGGTAATATTGCATCTTCTATTTAAACTAATGTTGCAATATTTTCCCTTCTTGGTTACTACAACATTAAATATCAGAATCAGTTAATCCTTGATTTTAAATTACTCACATTGCTTCAATAAACTTTTATAAAATCTGTACATTATGTAAAATTTAGATCCTAATTTAGACAGAAGCTATTGGGGGTGTGCCTATTTATAGCTATTATTTGTTAGAACACATTTCTTTGATGCTTTATTCCTATAAACCGGTATGCTTTTTTTTTCCATATTGCTTCCTCTTTGAAGCTGGCAGATAGAATAAACAAAAATTTCCTTCTGTACTCTTCTTATTGGTGTTAAGTGGTATCAAGTCAGTTCTGACTCATAGTAACTCTATAAAAGGGTTTCCAAGGAACGGCTGATGCGTTTGAACTGCTGACCTTGTGATTCAAACTGACCTTGCCATCCAGTGCTTTTACTATAGCACTATTACCTCTTATTTATCTTCAGGGATCAAACAAACATCTGCTTAAATGACAAATCATTCTTCCGCAGCCGCATCTATTCCTTAAAATGTGTGATATTTGAATGGTGCACTTCATGTACCATAATGAAGATACATGGGGTGTCTTAGTTTGGGATTTGCAAGTACAGGGTGGCTTAATCTGGTTGTGCAGCTTGTTGGCAGGGCAAGAGGCTTGCCTCCGAGAACCAGCAGAGGGCATCAGCTCCCTGCTCTGAGACCTAGAGATGCTAGCTAATGCCCTTGGAACTCTTTATATCATAGTAAAAATAACATTAATTTCTACAGAAAAATATCTAATTTTAATTCATAACATCATTTAAATAAACAGTAAATGTCTTCGCAAAAAATGTTCTATTATTTTTAAATGTGACATACTGAAGTATACCATGCTATAATATAAATACTAGAACTATATAGCCTGGGTTCAATACCCACTTCTACCACCATCTTGTAGGTGTGTGTCCTTGGTTAGGTTACTTAACCTCTTTATATATTGATTCTCTAATCTATAAAATGTGGTATGGTAGTTTGCTGCAGAGTCAGTTCCAACTCTACATAGTGACCCTGTGTAGGGTTTTCTGAGACTGTAAATCTTTAGAGACCAAAAAGCCCTATCTTTCTCCTGTGGAACAGTTGGTGGATTCAAACTGCTGAACTTGTGGTTTGCAGCAAAAAAATAGCCCACTATGCTACTGGGGCTCCTAATCTATAAAATAGATCTATAAAACTGCTGTGAAGGTTATATAATAAATATATGCATTTTATTTAGACCAGTGCTTTATATGTAGCAAACTATTCAATAAAAGGGCTAAATGCTGCTAATAAGCACCTAATGGGAATAAATCTCTTGTTTCAGTAATTTAAGGTCATAATTTTGTGGTCCTTTCCAGTTAACTGGCCTAATATTGTTGTGAGAGTTTCTGCTACACCTCCTTTTTAGTGAGTAGTTTTGTCTGAAGTTTTAAAACTTGTGAACATCTCCACAAAATACATCAAATACATCTGTTTTCATGGAGCAGCAGAAGGAGACCCAGAAATTAGCAAAAAAATAAATGGAGTGTAGGTTTAATTGCCTCTATGACATACTACCTCCCTTCCCACAAGACTAGAAGAAAGAAATGGGCCTTGACTACCATTACTAAATGTTTTGATACATGATCCAATAGATGGATTCTGAACTAAAGGAGGCAAATGTGAAATAGAACTTCAAATTCTAATTGGAAACCAGACTTATTGAACCAATTGAAACTGGGTGAATCCTCAAATTTATTGTCTGGAAACAACTTCTACGCATTGAATCCAAAATGTCCCATAAACTTATCTTTAAATTATTAAGCAATTTACCTCATTTAATAAATATTGTACACCTTAAGCATTGTGCTCTTTTAAAGAATTGTCTGGACCATGGGATTAACTGGACAACATTAACATTAATAACTCTAGTTAAAAACAAAGATGTAAACTGAGCTATGATTTTTTGAATGTTCTAATGAAGAATCTGTTCTATGCCTTTATTTTAGATACTGGTGTTGCCTGTGCCTATTGGGATTCCTTGGTTATTCAGACAAATCATTTTATGTTCTGCTTCATTATATATGGCATTCTCTGTCTGTCTGAATTGGTAAATCTTTTCTACTTCATATTAGATTAGGACAAACCCTAATTCATTATAATCCCATTTTAAGTAGATTGACTCTACAAAGACTCTTTACAATTAAGTTCATATTCACTGGTACATGGGGTTTGGACTTAAATATATCCCTTTGCTGTTCTTGTTAGGTGCTGTGAAGCATGTGTAGATTTGTAATCCCATGTCCAAAAAACCAAAACACTTCCTGGTCCTGCATCTTCCCCACAATTGATCCTATGCTTGAGTCTTTGTTGCGGTCACTGCAACAATCCATTTTGTGATTAGTCTGTTTCATTTTCATTGATCCTGTACTTTACATAGCATGATGTCCTTCTCCAATGACTGATTCCTGATGACATGTCTGAAGTACATGAGATGTCATTCTTACTATTAAAAAGTTTTCTGGTTTACTACTTTCATGACATATGTGTTAATTGTTATAGCAATCCATGGTATATTTAATATTCCTCATCAACATCATAATTCCAAGGCATTTGTTCTTTGTTCTTCCTTATTGATTGTCCAGCTATCTTATGTATATGAGGTGATTGAAAATAACATGCCTTATTTCAGGTGTGCCTTATTCCTCAAAGTGACTTCTTTCTTTTTAACACTTTAAAGAGATCTTTTGGAACAGATTTTCCAGCGCAATACATCCTTTTATTTCCTGTGCTGCTTTCTTGGCCATTGATTTGGGATCCAAGGAAAATTAATCTTTTATCCCTATATTATAATGTTTATTGACTCAGCCATGGGGATTTTGGTTTCCTTCATGGTTAGGTATAATCCGTATTGAAAGTCATGATCTTTGATCTTCAGTGTGTATTTCAAGTCCTCTTCAATTTCTATTTTACAGGAAGTATTTCAACCCATGTCATCATCCAATTTAGTTAAACCAGTTATCAAACTCCTTTGCCATTAACAGCATCATAACCCTCAGTAATCTCATTTTCAAGTATTCTTCTCTCTAGAAACTATTTTACTTTTCTATTCAATGCCTCTAATTCCAACTCTGCAAATCTTTTAAACTACTGACTAGGCTACATAAATTCTTGTATATATTGCACTACTCTGTTGCTCACATCACCACATGTTCTGACTTCTCAAACTACCCATTTACATCTTTGAGAATGGCATTATTATCACTTCACAGCCTCCACTGTAATTTCTTTACCTTTCTGAAGTCTTCTTACTTTGCCAGGTGAAATTTCATTGTAATAACTCAACATTCATATTCTTCTTTGTACATTTGCAGCTGAATATAGATGGGAAACATGCAATCACATAGTTGGGTCTTACTTCCTTAACATCAAGTACTCTTTTTCTCTCTCTCTCATTAATTATCATAATTTTTCAGTCAGTTTTTTCTCCTAATTATTTAAATGACTAATTAAATTCTGCTTTTCTACCTTCCAGTCCACAACACATTCTCCACTGCTATTGATTTTGCTTTTATTTCTCTTATATATATTTTTCCCTCTCAGAGGCAAACCTAAACAATTAACAGATTTTCCACAACTTATCATTTGAGCAATACACATTTAATCACACATTTTAAAATATTTTCAAATTTCCTTCCTATTCTTTTTGTAAATTTAGGTAAACTCTGTGTGCTTCATTTATAAACTTGTAATGCATTTATATGTCTACCAGATTTTATGCCCTCTCAGCTATCATAGATATCTTTATTTATTTTTCTGTTCTTTAAATCTGTCTGGTACTGACTTTCCATTGACTCATATTGACCCTATATGCAACAAACATGCACACACCTTAAAGAAACTTAGTTTGAAAATACCCAGTTTAATGGCTTTAAATACATTCTTTGTCAAAATACACCAAACCTGTTACCACAGAATCAATTACTCCACATAATAACTTTTTAGAACAATGTAGAACTGACTCATAGGACTTCCAAAATTGCAAATCATTACAGAAGGAGACTATGACATCTTTCTCTTGAGAGATGGCTGGTGGGTTAAAACCTCAATCTTTTGGTCAGCAGACAAGCATGTAACCACAGCTTAATGAGTGGCAGGGATATTTTTATTTCTTCTTTTACTTCTAATAGAGATGGATAATTAATTATTTCACAGTGTCTCCTAGTATTTGCAGTGAAGCTAAAACACATCACATCATTGGAATTCCTTAGGTCATGAAAGTGAAAGCTATTTTGCTGACACTGAGTATCAGGAAGATCCATGGATCCTGTTACCATAAATGCCTGCTTCTGTAATGTCATTTGCTTGCAATTCTTATTTAGCCAACTAATTACTGATTTCTTTTATTAAGATTGTCTGCCTGTAGTACTCACATCAATGGAGATTGCATTTCAGTAATTCCTAAGACATTCTTCTCCCTATAAATGCTACTTAACTATTCACCTCAGGGAAAACATAGGTGTAGACTGATAACATATATACCTACACAGAACCTGTGAGTATGATTGTTATTTCAAGTATCCTCTAGTTTTTGTCAGTGTCACACAAGTTTCTCAAAATTATCAAGCTTTGCTATGCATATTGCACACTAAAACAAGAGTTATAGGAAAATGGAGTTAGAGGTGCAACAATCAAAACTTGATTAGTGACCATAATACATTGAAACATAAGAGTGTATTTTAACATGTTAATTAATTAAGGAATATATAAGTACTAAATAATATTGCTTTTCACCTAGAAAAATGTCTGGCAATGCAAATGACCAACTTAGAATAAAGAAAATATGAACCTACTAAATTTGGAAATAGTCAAAAATGAAATAGCATTCATTAAGATGGATATCGTAGGCATTATTGAGCTGAAATGGACTGTTTTTAGCCAATTTGAATCATACAATCATATGGTTTACTATGCTGGCAAAGAAAAATTGAAGGGCAATGGCATTGCATAAATTGTGAAAACAACTACTGCAATATATGTTTTGAAGTACAATGCTATCTATGATTGTTGTTGTTGTTATGTGTCGTGGAGTTGGTTCCAACTCATAACGACCCTGTACAGGGTTGCTGAGGCTGTAATCTTTATTGGAGCAGAAAGCCTCATCTTTCTCCCATGGAACAGCTGGTAGTTTCGAACTGCTGACCTTAAGGTTCGCAGCCCAATTCGTGATAATATTAATATGCCTAAAAGGAAGACCAACCACCAATCTTCCAGTTTGTAATACTGTGGTGGCTGTGTGTTGCTGTGATTCTGGAAGCTTTATCACCAGTATTTTAAATACCAGAAGAGTCAACCATCATGGAAAGGTTTCAGATAAGCTTCCAGATGAAGACAGACTAGGAAGGAGACACTGATTACTTCTGAATATCTAGTCCCTGAAAGCCTTAAGAACAGAAATAGAAAGCCGTCAGATAGCAGCAGATTATTGAATATTGAAACATAATGAAGGACACCAGGATATTGGCAGATACAGTACTGAAAGATGAGCTCCTCAGAATGGAAGGCACTCAAAGCATGACTGTGGAAAAGCTGCCTTTTCAAAGTAGAGTTAATGGTGATGACATCAACAGAGTAAAGTTATTGGGAACTTCATTGGCTGAAGGAGCACAACTCAAGATCAAGAGAAAACGTTGGAAACATTCATTAATAATCAGAACATGGAATGCACAAAGTATGAATCTAGGAAAATCGGAAATTGTTAAACCTGAAAAGGAACACATAAACATCTATAACCAAGGCATTAGTTGGCTGAAATGGACTGGCATTGGCCATTTTGAATCTTACATGGTTTACTATGTTGGAAAGACAAATTGAAAAGGAATGGCATCACATTCATCATCAAAAAGAAAACACAAATATCTGTTTTGAAGTACAATGCTGTATGTGATAAGATAATATCCATACTCCTGCAAAGTAAACAAGTTAATTCCAGTATTATTCAAACTTATATACCAATCACTAAAGCCAATGATCATGAAATTGAAGAATTCTACCAACTTCTTCAGTCTGAAATTGATCAAAGATGAAATCAAGATGTATTGATAATTATTGGTGACTGGAATGCAAAGGTTATAAACAAAGCTGAAGGTTCACAAGTTGGAAAATATGACCTTAATGATAGAAATGATGTTGGACATTGCATGACAGAATTTTGCAAGACCAAAGACTGCTTCATTATAAAAACCAGATGACATGCACAAAAATCAAACTGATTACTTCTGTGGAAAGAGAAAGTGGAAAAGCTCCATATCATCAGTCAAAACAAGGACAGGGATACACAGTAGAATGGACCATTAATTGCTCATAGGCAAGTTCAGTATGAAGCAGAAAAAATTAAAACAAATCCGTGAGAGCCAATCTGGAATATATTCCACCTAAATTTAGAGATCATCTGAAGAACATAATTGATGCATTTTACAGTAAAGACTGAAGATCAGAAGAGTTGTTGGATGGCATCAAGAACATCATAGAGGAAGAAAATAAAAGGTCATTAACAAGACAAGAAAAAAGTAAAAAACAAAATTGATGCCAGAGAGAACCAGAAACTTTCCAGTGTAGAGATGCTAAAGCAAATGGAAGGATTAAGGAGGTAGTAGATCTGAATACAAAATTTCAAAGAGAAGCACAAGAAGGCAAAGTCAAATATTATAACGAAATGTGTAAAGACCTGGAGTTAGAAAACCATACAGGAAGAACACACTTAGCATTTCTCAAGCTGAGGAAACTGATGAAAAAAATTCAAGCCTTGACTTTAAATACTGAGGGGTTCTCTGGGCAAAATATTGAATGATGCAAAAAGCAACAAAAGAAGATGGAAGAAATACACAGAATCACTGTAACAAAAAGAAATGGCTGATGTTCAACCATTTCAAGAGCTAGCATATGATCAAGAGTCAGTGATACTGAAGGAAGAAGTCCAAGGTGCAATGAAGACATTAGCAAAGAACAAGTTGTCAATTAGAATACCAACTGAAGTCTTTCAACAAACTGAGGTAGTCAATCATCTAAGCTAAGAAATTTCGCAGACAGATACCTTGCCAACTGACTGGAAGAGATCTATGTTTTTACCCATTCCAAAGAGAGGTAACACAATGGAATGTGATAATCATCAGACAATAGCAGTACTACCTTGTGCAAGTAAAGTTTTGTTAAAAATTATTAGAAAATGTATATTAGCAGAGAACAACCTGAGGTTCAAGCCAGATTCAGAAGAGGTCATAGAATGAGAGTTATCACTCTTGACATCAGATGGATCTCGACTGAAAGTAGAATGTACCAGAAAGATATTACCTATACTTTATTGACTAAGCTAAGGTCTTTAATTGTGTGGATCATAGCAAGCTATGGACATTATTGTGGAGAATGAGTATTCTGGAACACTTAATTGTGCTCATGAGCAGACTGTCCATAAGCTTAGAGGCAGTTGTTTGAACACAACAAGAGAACACTTGTTGTTGTTTGTTGTTGAGTGCCATTGAGTCAATTTGACCCATAACCACTGTGCATAAGGTTTCCAAGGAGCAGCTGTTGAGCTTGAACCACCAACCCTGATGTTCAAACCAACTTTGCTGTCCAGCGCATAAACAATAGCAGCACACCAGGACTCTACGTGAACACTGAATGCTATACAATTAGAAAAAGTGTGTGTCAGGATTATAGTTTTGTTTTTGTTTTGTTTTTTTAACCATATTTATACAATATATATGCTGAGCATATAATCCACAGAGCTGGATTCCATGAAGGAAAATGTGGCATGAGGATTGGAGGAAGACTCTTTAACAACCTGCAATATGCAGATGATGTAATCTTGCTTAAGAAAAGAGGATTTAGAATACTTACTGATAAAATCAAAGGTCACAGCCTTTAGTGTTGATTGCACCTCAATGTAAAGTAAACAAAAATCCTCACCACTGGACCAATAAACAACATCAAGATAAATGGAGAATAGTTTGAAGTTGTCAAAGACTTTATTTTGCTTGGATCAACCATCAACACTCATGGAAGCAGAAGGCAAGAAATCATACAACTTACTGCATTAGGTGAATCTGCTGCACAAGACCTCCTTAGTGTTCAAGAATAAAAAGTCAATTTTAAGGACTAAGGTGTGCCTAACAAAAGCCATGGTATTTTTAATAACCTCATATGCATGTGTAAATTGGACAGTGAATAAGGAAGATCATAGAAGAATTGATGCACTTGAGTTATGGCATTGAACAAGAATATTCAAAGTACCATGGATTGCCAAAATAACCAATCTGTGTTGGAAGTATAGCCAGATGCTCCTTGGAAGTTAGGATGGCCAGACTTCATCTCTCATACTTTGGATATATTGCCAGGAGGGACCAGTACCTGGATAAGAATAACATGTTTAATGAAGTAGAGAGACAGAGCAAAAGAGGAAGACCCCCAACTAGTTGAATTGACACAGTGATAGCAACAGTGGGCTCAAATGCCATAACATTTGTGAGGTCGGCACAGGATCGGGCAGTGTCTCATTCAGTAGAACATAAGGTCCCTATGAGTTGGTACCAACTCCATGGCACCTAATAAAAACAACAGAAAGATGACCATCTTGTTGGAGGTCTGGCTCTTTTTCATCAGCCCTCCACTTTTTCAAGTGTAATGTCGTACTCCAGGGATATGTCCTTCCTGATAATATGTCCAAAGCATCAAAGGTAGTCTTTCAGTTCACACTTCTAAATAACATTCTAGCTGTACTTCTTCCAAGACACATTTGTTTGTTCTCTGGCAGTCTTTCAATATTCTTCGCTATCACCATAATTAAAATATATCTAGTCTTCTATGATCTTCTTTATTCATTGTCCAGATTTCACATGCATATGTTGTTGTTGTTGTTAAATACCTGTTGAAATCAGTTCTGACTCATAGTTACCCTGTATAGGGTTTTTAAGGAGTGGCTAGCAGTTTGAACCAATGACCTTGAGGTTCAAACCAACCTTATGTCGAGTACTTATCCTACAAGACTATTTAAAATACCATTGTTTGAGTCAAGTTCATCTTAGTTCTCTCCTTATCATCTTGGCTTCTGAACACTTTAAAGGGATCTTTTACAACAGATTTTTCTAATGCAATATATGGTTTGTTTTCTTGACTGCTGCTTTTATGAGCATTGATCATGGGTGCAAGCATATTGAATGATTTGACAACTTCAATCTTTGTTCCATTTATCATAATGTTATTTATTGTTTCAATTTTGAGGATTTTCATTTTCTTTACATTGAGGTACATACAATGCATCTTTGATCTTCATCAGTATTTCAAGATCTCTTCACTTTCAGCAAGCAAGTTTGTGTCTTCTGTATATTTCAGATTGTTAATCCTCTAATCCTAATGCCATTTTCTTAATATGTGAATAAATGAAGAGAACTTGAAACACAACTATACAAGATTGCTCTGAATATGTGGACAGTCAGCGAAAAAGAGCCAGACCTCCAACAAGATGGATTGACACAGTGGCAGCAATAATGGACTCAAATATAACAAAACATTGGGAGGATGTTTCAGGACCAGACAATGTTGTATTCTGTTGTCAGAACCGACTTGACGGCTCCTGTGGCATAGTGAATTATCTAATGTCTCTTTTAGCTGTCGTCTGTAACTCCCACCAACGACCTGCTCTGCTGGGACTGAATAAGAAAAGCTAGGAGAAGATTCTTATAGGATGATATGATTCAGCTCTGGATGTTTGAGAGTTAATTGTAATTGTGAAAACTTAAAACTCAGGCATGGGTTTAAAATGAGCCATCTCAGAAGCAGGAGGGGGAAATGTACTACCATCAAAGAAAATTGAAGCATGGAGCATGTCTATTGGGACCTGAGCTCCCTGTACATTAAACTTTCTTGACCAAGGGACAGAAAGTTTTGACACTGGAGAGGTAGCAAAGGAGCAGCAGCAATGGAACTAAATCTAGAGCCTGAGACATAGCAGTGACTTCCCAGGCCATGAAGCAAGTAAATCTTAGTGATTTGGGGGCAGAAAGCTTACTTGTAAATTTGAAAACCTTCAGACACTTACGTGAAGGAGGTAGATTTGCTGATTCATAGAGCTATAGCCAACAGTGATTCAGGTTTAAGGTTATGATGCAATAGCATTTATCAAATATGCCCTGAGCACTTCTGATCTCATATTGTAACCTTCTAACTTCCCTATTAAACCTCATAATTCTTACTATGATCTGTGAGTCTTGTGTGGTCACTGCAAAGGATTGTTGTTTTTACTAGGTGTCATCAAGTTGGTACCGACTCATAATGACCTTATACACAACAGAAAAAAACAACAACAACAAAAACAACACTACCCAGTCCTGGGCAAACCTCACCATTATTGCCACACTTGAGCCTATTGATACTACAACTTTGCCAATCCATCTCACTTCAGGTATTCCTCTTTTTCTCTGATCCTCCACCTTACCAAACATGCTATCCTTCTCCAATGACTGGTTCCTCCTGCAAAGGATTATGGAACCCAAGTTAGTAGTAGAGAAGGATGCTTGGTGCCACTTTTTTTTTATGCAGCACCTAACAATAATAACTTTAAAAAGGTCTTATGCAGCAGATTTGCCTAATGCAATATGTCGTTTGATTTCTTGACTGCTGCTTCCTTGAGTATTGATAGTTGATCCAAGAAGACCCCCCAACAAGATGGACTGTCCAAGTGACAGCATCGATGTACTCAAGTGTGGCAACAGTAGTAAGTTTGGCCAAGGATCGGGCAGTGTTTCGTTCTGTTGTGTATAGGGTCGCTATGGGTCATTATTGACTCAATGTCACTTAACAACAACAACAAACAATAATAACAAATGTCCTCTTCCAAATCCAGTTTGTATCTGTGGAAACTCCTTGTCATTGTATTGCTGCAACCATTTTTGGTTTCGAACTTATCTTCAAACAATTGTATTTGTGTGTGAAATTAGTTATATTATCTGATGATTGTCACATTCTTTAGGGTCACCTTTCTCTGGACTGGACAAAAATATGACTCTCCTAAACTTGGTTAGACAGGCAGATGTCCTCCAAATTTTTTGGCACAGATTAAAATGCCTTGAAAACCCTAAGGAGGATCTCTATGTGTTGGAACAGACTTGATAGCACTTAACAATAGCAACTTACACTCATATTCCATTGATCAGAGCCAGATGTGTGACATTTGATTTCTCAAGAAAAGACAAAGGAAAAAAAGATCAGATATGATTGACCCTAGTAAATTTTTATGACTTAAACACAGATGGATATTGAATCTCAGGTATAAGGAAAAAGCCATTTATTATCTCTAGCAAAATCTAGAGATGAATTAGCCATAAGGGTGAGAGGCACATTGACACATTATCAGGGTATTCTTTCATTTATCCATAAATATGTATTATTATTTAATAAGCCAGCTTTGAAAACAATCACAGCTCAAATATACAGATAAAAGCAAAAGCCTGGAAATGAATCAGGTCCTTGCAAATGATCTGTATCATTCAGCAAGCTGCATTTGCATGAATGTTGCAACATTTTCCCCTGTGGAAATTTAGCTTTTACTGGAAGATAGTGTCATCACATATAGCCAATTTAGATGATATAGTTTACAACCCTCATTTTTTTTACCCTTGGGTAAATAATTGTTTAATATTTTTATAATACATTCCATAAAGAAGTTCCCTTCGTTTTAAGAATTGTTATAGTAAAATAACAGGAGCTCGGGTAGCTTAGTTGTTGTGAGTCGGGCTGCTAATTTCAAGGTCAGCAGTTCAAAGGACTACATGTCTGTGGGAGAGAGATGAGGCTTTTTGCTCTTGTAAAGATTTGCTGCCTTGAAAACCCTACACAGGGTTGCTATGAGTCAGAATTGACTCCAAGGCATAACACCACCAACACTTGGTTAATTGGCATTAAGCTAATTCTAAAAATACTCTGAAGCCCACTTATAGTTAGCAGAGGTTTTTAGGTTAAAATAATTAATGCTCAATGTTTTATGTTACTTTCAGTTTTATACTTGCTTTATACTTGTTGAATTCTGACAAGTACCAGCTAAGGGCTCATAAAATAATATTCCACATGTTTTCCTTTTTATATAACTCTTGTGATTTACATATTAAAATATGATTTTTGAGTAAATTAAAGTAACAAAATATTTCCTAACAAGAAATTTGTTTAGCTCCACTAGCATATTCAATAAAGTATATGACTAATTAGAAAAATTATATGCATTTTGGATTTAATATTTTTAGTTTGTTTTAGTATGCATTTAAATCTCTGGTCAGGTTTATAGGCAAGACAGTATCCTAGATTCTTTACCATGAAATACATAAATAGATTTTCTTCTGAATTAGATAATCAGGAATAATATATATTCCTTATGCTATTTAAAATATATTTTATTGATATTTCATGTATTAAATATTTTGAAGTCCATTAAATAATATCTTAATTACATAAGATGGTAATGCTATATGAAGTGAAATAAATTACTTCATATGGATCTTCTATCCATTGTCTTTGTAACGTTCACCAAATAATTTTTCTCTTGATGGGGCTAGGTAAGAGAAGGTAGGTGAAGACTACAGTGATAGGGTGATATGATCTAGTTATAAATGATTGCGATCAGGGCTAATTGTTATTGTGAAGACTTGCAAATCTAAGCGGGGGTGGAATTGTTCAATACTGCAAATATTAAGTTTAAAGAAAACCATCTCAGAAGCAGGAAGGGAAATTTTACTATCATCAAGAAGAAGTGCCAGTTTTACAGTGCATCCCTTGGAATGAAGGATCCCTGCATACTTTTGAATCTCCTCAATCCAGGGACAGAGCGCTATAAAACCAGAGAAATAGTAGACGTATGACAGCTGGAGAACCAAGAGCAGAACACAAGACAGAGTTGTGGGGTTTCTGTATCATGAATTGAGAAACTTGAATATCTTTAGCTTGAAGGCTTGCTTACAGAATGTACTGCCTTCATGCCCTTAATCAGGAGGAAATGTGTTTGCTTATCCATGGAGGTAGATCTGATTGTCTTATAACAATATCTTATAGCAGTGTACTTTGTACATTTACCAGCAACCCAAATAGCTTTAGAAAATAACCTGAGAAGGACAGAGGTCAGACTAAGAGGCCAAGGCCCAGAGAGAAGCTTACCAGTTTGTATGTCAGAGAAGAGGCTGTCCTGACAAAATAATTGAATCCTGAGCATTTCTGATTAAAACTAGTTAAGTGTTGTTGTTGTTATGTGCTGTGGAGTTGGTTCTGACTCATAGCAATCCTGCATAGGGTTTCTAAGTGTCTAAATCTTTACAGGAGCAGAAAGCCTCATCTTTCTCCCGTGGAACAGCTGTTAGTTTCAAACTGCTGATCATGAGATTAGCAGCCTGATTCATAACCACTATGCTACAAGAGCTCCTTCGTGCTTCACTAATAAACGGTATAATTGAGAACATTATATCTGAATTTTGTCTGTCAGTTTGTCGTACTGTGGTGGCTTGTGAGTTACTGTGATTCTGAGGACTATGCCACTAGTATCTTAAATAACCATCAGGGTCACCCATGGTGGACAGGTTTCAGATGAGCTTCCAGACAAAGACAGACTAGGAAGAAAGAGTGATGAAATACTTCTGCAAACCTTATGAATAGCAGAGAAACACTGTCAGATACAGTGACAGAAAATGAGCCCGTTAGGTTGGAAGGCACTCAAAATGTGACTGGGGAAGAGATGCTTCCTCAAAGTAGAGTTGACAGTGATAACTCAAAAGGAGTAAGCTCATGGGAGAAAAGCTCACAGGACCTTCATTTGCTGATGAGGTGCAACTCAAAATGAAGAGAAACAGCTGTAAACATCCAATGAAAATTGGAACATGGAATGCACGAAGCATGAATCTGGGAAAACTGGAAGTTGTCAAAATGAAATAGAACTCATAAACATCAATATCTTAGGTGTAAGTGAGCTGAAATTGACAGATATTGGCCATTTTGAATCTGACAACCACATGGTTTACTATCCAGGAATTGAAAAATTGAAGAGGAGTGGTGTTTCATTCAATGTCAAAAAGAACTTATCCAGATCAGTCATGAGGTACAATGCTGCCTGTGATAGGATAATAGCCATGTGCTTTCAGGGAAGATCAGTCAATACCACTATTATTCAAACGTATGCACCAACCACTAAAGCCAGTGAGGATGAAATAGAAGAATTCTACCAACTTCTTCAATCTGAAATTGAGGAAACATGCAATCAAGATGTATTGCTCATTACTGGTGATTAGAATGCAAAGGTTGTGAGCAAAGAGGAAGGACCAGTAGTTGGAATATATAACCTTGGTGATAGAAATGATGCTGGAGAATGCATGATAGAATTCTGCAAAACCAATGATTTGTTCATTTCAAATACCTTCTTTAGACAGCATACAGATGACTATAAACATGGACCTTGCCAAATGGAATACTTACAAATCAAATTGACTACATCTTCAGAAAGAGACAATGGAAAGGCTCTACATCATCAGTGAAAACAAGGCCAACTGGGAAGACTGTGGGACAGATCATCAATTACTCATATGCAAATTCAAACTGAAGCTGAAGAAAGATGAAAACAAGTCCACGAGGGCCAAAATATGATCTTGAATATATCCCACCTGAATTTAGAGATCATCTGAAGAACACATATGATACATTAATTACTAAAGACCGAAGACCAGAAGAGTTGTGGGATGACATCAAGAACATCATACATGAAGAAAGCAAAAAGTCATTGAGAAGACAAGAAAGAAGAAAAAGTTCACAATGGATGTCAGAAGAGACTCTGAAACTTGCTCTCCAGTGTAGAGATGCTAATGCAAATGGAAGAAATGAAGAAGTCCAAGAGCTGAACAGATACTTTCAAATATCAGCTCAAACAGATAAAGCCAAATATTACAATAAAATGTGAAAAGATCTGGAGTCAGAAAACCAAGATGGAAGAATACACTCAGCATTTCTCAAGCTGGGGGAACTGAAGAAAAAAATTATGCCTCGGCTTTCATTATTGAAAGATTCACTGGAGAAATTACTGAATGATGCAGAAAACATTAAGAAAAGATGGAAGGAATACACAGAATCACTGTTCCAAAAGGAAATGGCTCATGTTCAACCATTTCAAGAGGTTGTATATGATTAAGACCCAATGATACTTAGGGAGGAATCCAAGGTGCATTGAAGGAATTGGCAAAGAACAAGGAAGCAGGAATTGATGGAATACAAATTGAAATCTTTCAAGAAAGTCAGGTGGCACTGAAGGCATTCACTCATCTATGCCAAGAAATTTGGAAGACAACTATCTGGCTGACTAACTGAAAGAGATCTATATCTGTGCCCATTCCAAAGAGATGTGACCCAATGGAATGTGGAAATCATCGGACAATCTCTTTGATATCTCGTGCGAGTGAAGTTTTGCTAAATGTAATACAGAAATGACTACAATCATGCATTGACAGAGAACTTCCAGAGATTCAAGCCAGATTCAGAAGAGGCTGTGGAATGAAAGATATCAATGCTGATGTCTGATGGATCTTGGCTGAAAGCAGAGACTATCAGCAAGAAGTTTACTTGTGCTTTATTGACAAGACAAAGGCTTTTGATTGTGCTGATCATGACAAGCTATGGACAACATTGTGAAGTGTGAGTATTCCGGAGCACTTAATTGTGCTTATGAGAAATCTGTACCTGAACCAAGAGGCAGTTGTTTGAACAGAGCATGAGAATACTAAATATTTTAAAATTAAGAGAGGTATGCGACAAGGTTGTATTCTTTCACTATAATTATTCAACTTGTATGCTGAACAAACAATACGAGAAGCTGGATTCTATGAAGAAAAATGTGGCATCGGGATTGGAGGAACACTCGTTAACAACTTCCGATATGCAGATGATACAACCTTGCTTGCTGAAAGTGAAGAGGACTTAAGACAGATACTGATGAAGATCAAAGAATACAGCCTTCGGTACTCTTTGTATTACACCTCAATGTAAAGAAAGCAAAAATTCTCACCACTGAACATTCTTATCACTGGAGAAAATATTGAAGCTATCAAGAACTTCATTCTTCTTTGATCAACTGTAAACACTCATGGAAGCATCAATCAACAGATTAGACGACATATTGTATTAGGCAAATCTGCTGCACATGTCCTTTTTAAAGTGTTGAAGAGCAAAGATGTCAGCTTGAGGACTAAGGTGCACCTGATCGAAGCCATGGTATTTTCAATAACCACATATGCATGCGAAAGCTGGACAGTGAATAAGGATAACCATAGAAAAATTGATGCATTTGAGATATGGTGTTGGAGAAGAATATTGAAAGTGCCATGGGCTACTAAAAGAACCAATAGATCCATTTTGGAAGAAGGGCAGCCAGAGTGCTCCTTGGAGGCCAAGATGGCCAAACTTCGTGTCTCATACTTTGGACATATTGTGAGGAGGGACCAGTCACTGGAGAAGGATATCATGTTTGGTAAGGTGGAAGCTCAGAGAAAAAGAAGAAGACCCCAATGAGATGGATTGGCCAAGTGGCAGCATCGATGGACTCAAGCTTGTCAACAATAGTGATGTTAGCCCAGGATTGGGCAGTGTTTCGTTCTGCTGTACATAAAGTTGCTATGAGTCAGTATCAACTCGATGGCACCTAACAACAACAATAATTTCCATGGATTATCAGAACCAATTGAGAAGTAGAGAATGCAGTAAGAAATGGTTGGAAGCAGAATTTGTGGTGAACATTGGGAGGTTAGAAGAATGTCTGACCCCTCATCATATGAATCTGCCCTGGATGACGAATGTTATTCTCCTTCCCTCTAGTGAAGTTAGAAAGTAATTTTTTTCATTATTTAAGTAGGTAATGTTAATGTGCAACTAATTGAATGTAATCACATTTCCATAGTACTAAAAGGAAAAAAATAATATAACAAAAATATATGTTACATGATTTGAGCAGCCATGTTTATATCCTTTCAACATACTTCTTTAATCTGTATGCTGGATGAGAAGCTGAATGAAATGAAAAGGAACATGGCATAAGAATTGGATCAAGACTCATTTACAATCTGCACTATATAGATAATATTGTTTCTTGGAAGTAAAGAAGACTTAGAATACTTACTGATGAAGGTCACTGTGGATTGCACTTCAATGTAAGGATAGTAAATATGCTAACAACTGGATTAATAAATATCATCATGATAAATAGAGAAAGGTTGAAGTTGTCATAGAGGTAATATTGCTCAGATCAACAATCAACACTCAGGAAACCACATAATTAATATCCCCTGGTTCTATTTAAATGCATATTTCTTGATCAATGAACAGATTGTTATTGTTGTTAAGTGCCATGGATTCAGTTTTGACTCATAACAACCATGTATAGGAAGCCAATGCACTCCTTAATGTATAGGTAGATTACAATGAAATACTCATAAATTCTCATTTTTATCATGTTATCATTAATTTGTTACGATCCACATGTTGTTGTTGTTAGGTGCCATCGAGTCAGTAA
>NW_006408974.1:616229-618718 GCF_000296735.1 Chrysochloris asiatica
AATTTAAAACAAGCTACAGTGACAACTAAATCCATTGCAATGGAATGTGAAGCAGTGTGCCCCTTAGTTTTAGGACCTGGGTAAAAGAGAACATGCATTTCTTTGTTGGAGACAAAGGATTCTTCTGTATATTCATTGGGTCAAATGTTAATGCTGAATCCAGAGTCTTGAAACCTACTACCTCCTTCATTTACAAATATTTTGTAGCTCATAGCTTATTAAAATATTACAGCCTTATTTTTCTCATCTGACATAAAACAACTAATCATTTATATCTAACATCATATTCAATTTTAAAAAAAGCATTTCTTGTTGTTTTTGTTAGGTCCTGTCAAGTCAGTGCTGTCTCATAGTTACCCTATGCACAACAGAAAATAAAACACTGTCCAATCTATCCCTTCTCACAATCATTATGCTTAAGCCTATTGTTACTGCCACTGTAACAATTCATCTCATTGGGGGGTGTTCCTCTTTACCATGTATGATGTCCTTCTCCAGGGTACTGGTCTCTCCTGAAAATATGTCTGAAGTATGAGACACAAATCTTGCCTTTCTGACTTCTAAAGAGCATTCTGGCTCTACTTCATCTAACATAGATTTGTTTGTTCTTCTGAGAGTGAATGCTATTTTGAATATTTTTCTCCAACACCTAACTCAAATGCATTGATTCTTTTATGGTCTTATTTATTCATTGTCCAAGTTTCACATGCATATGAGACTATTGAAAATATATGGCTCGGGTCAGGTGCATATTAGTCAATTAATGTAATTACTTGATGAATGCAGTTACTTAATTACTTTCATTAAGTAGATACATAATGATATGTTCTAAAAAAAATCTCATGTTGTAATTTTTAAGATTTTTATTTTATGTGATGAACATTTTCTACCCTTACTATCCAAGAAGAGCACCTACAAAAATCACTGGAGTGCAACAGATATATTAAAATTGAATAATTTAAAAAGGTAGTTAATATGCAGTCACATGATTTTCTTTAATTATGTTCAATTAATTCTTATATTCCACATATTATTCTTTAAAATAGTGAAACTATTACCCAATATCTTGATTATTCATTGAGAACCACATTATTACTTAGCTTTGTATTTTTGTTGTTGGTTTTTAAGTGCCATTGAGTCGATTCAGGTGCATAATGACCCTGTTTATGGTTTCCAAGAAATAGCTGGTGGATTAGAACCACCAACCATGCTGTTCAAACTGCCTTGTGGTTCAGTGCTTATCGTACCATGTCACACCAGCTATTATTAAATTTCTGGTATTGAATATGTTCTGAATGCCTGTGGATATGAACAACTTTTCTTTATATAATGGATAAGCAGATTTCTTGTGTCAAAATAGTGAAGCAAATGTAACACTGGGAGATAAAAATCAATTCATATTTCACATGTAAGTATTTGAAGTGACATCGTATAACAAGAGGATTGTATTGTGACCCCAAATCTAAAAGTATCCAGTAGAAAGACAATTGTCCAATAGATCATACAGTCATATTAGCTATCCAATAGTAATTGTTTATTTTTCATGTGGCAAAATAGAGTTTAATGATCCCTGGTGGCACAGTGGTTAAATCCTCAGCTGCAAACAGAAAACTCAGCAGTATGAATCCACCAGCAGCTCTGCAGGTGAAGGATGTGACAATCTTCATCTGTAAAGATTTATAGCTTATGGGGGAGTCTACATTGTCCTAAATGACTGTTATAAGCTGAATTCAGCTCTCCTGCAGGAGTTAAAGCACATTTTCAATATGGAAAAATGAAAATAAGATACCAAAGAGCTTCACAGTAGCTTTTATTAGTAACAGAAAAACATAAATATATAGGACATCATAGTGTAGAATGACTAAAAATATGTTAACACAGAAATATGAGGTTTACGTATGAAAATGTGAAGTACAAATAATCATATGCAGAAGTATTAAGTTTACTGCAAATAAAATTTTTAAACATGACCTATATTACAGAAATTCAAATCAAAAGAAACATTTATATGCTCATGAGTTTGGCCATTAAAAGAAAGGAGAAGACAGTTGTAGAAAGTGAAAATAGGTATTTATTAACGGTTAATTATAAAAGACAGATAGTATGCAGTCTTTAAAATAATCCGATACATTACCCATTTATGCTACTGAAAAATAGTTGTAGTCTATACTACTGAATGCAAGAGACAGAGAGAGGCAATAAGTAATGCATTTGGAACAAAGAACATGCAGAAATTGCAAATCAGTTTTTGATCTGAGTTCATTTAAATAAGCTTGTCAGAGATGACCCTAAACCTCTTTTTGTAATGCAATTAAACAATTTTAAATATTTGTTTGTTGCTCAGAAATATTCAATAATATCTAGACTGAATTTAACAGTCATTGTTATAAAGCAAGTAATCTATAAGATTGTTGGAATTCATATATAATGCTAAGACAAAAATACAAATAAGATTCACATATAATAAAGGCTATAAGGAGCTCTGGTAG
>NW_006408974.1:619083-624692 GCF_000296735.1 Chrysochloris asiatica
GTGAGCAAGAACCACTGACCTTGTGGTTCAAAAAACTTTGCAGTTCAGGGCATTAACCCACAGTGCCACACCATTACCCCTTTGATACAAATAAAGCCTATGAAATTTTAAATTGGATATAAGCATAGTAACATAAGTCAGATAGGGTAATACATCAGAAAAAGAATAATGGACCCTGCATGTTATAAGAAGAAACATGTGTTCAATGGAGACATCATTTCTTTTCTTTGGTTTTTTTCTTTTTTTCTTTTTGGTAGCTTGAGAAAGGTTTTTTTGCCATCATCTAAGTTTAATATAGGATTCTAAGGGGGCTTGAACACATCAATGATTAAGCGTGATTTACTTGAGAAAAATAGTCAAGTTGAAACTTAAAAGAAAAATAACAAAACACAATGGTTGTGGCAGGAAAATAGTTGATCAAGTGATAAAGTGTTGAGTATTTTAGTAAATTTGTGTTAGTAGTATCAGCAGAACTCAGATTAATTAGAACAGCAACAAAAATCTCTAGGATTGTGTTTTATTTCAAATTGTATTAGGTTTACAACATTAGCAAAAAGCATTTAATGTCAAAATGTGGTTAATAAGCACATATCACTCACTACCAGAGTACCTTGTGAACACACTAAAAAGCATAAGTGTACTGGTCTTCTAAAATCTTAATAGATGTGGTGCATGCTAATATGTCTTTGAAGCAGGACTTTAGGAACAGAAATGAGAGAGTAACAAAAAATTTCCATGATATTACTGTGCAATGATTCAATGTGCCTCGACTGGATAATAGGTTAAATTTGCATAGAATACTTATTTTCCTTTTGTATTATTACTTACACAGCTTAGTGCTAGAGAGCATACTATATAATATCCCATTAAAATAATTCTCAGTTGAGATATTTAATTTAAAGTACATCTATAGATGCACTCTTGCCAACTCTAAAACAAATTCCCCATGAATGTTCCCAAAGTTATGATATAAAGGACTCTCTTAATTGGTCTTCTGCACTCATATAATCTGAATGGTATGTAAGTAGCAATAAAATCTGCTATAGCCCTTAGGACCCATACATGACAAGCAGCCTGTGGTAAGCAATAAAGATTCAAGGATAACAATATGAATCAGTTTTCTAAGTATACTTCTTACAGTGAGAGAGCAATAGCATAGAACATATTTTATTTGTACATGCAAAAATAGTTCCTGATAATAAAAATGTCACCATATGATATTGCAAGGAATTCTTCAACCTACTGCTCCTGAAGGAATTCATAACAATCTAAATAGTAGTTGTTGTTCTCTGCAGATTTCAAAATGCAAATTGATTTGTTCATTTTCCTGTTTTAGAGAAAAATAATATGTGGCGATGACCCCATGAGAATCCTTAGATTTCCTTGACTGAACACAAAATGTTTATTAATACTTATGAGTAAATGCCCCTAGGATCATACTAAAAGCACAGAAACTTACTAGGATGTAATGAATGACTTTTGGAATCATCTGGAATTTCTGATCGTCAGAATTAAATATTTTATGCTATTTGTTAAGTTATCAAATTAACACTATATTTTAATTTATATTTTTTCTTTTAAAAATTATTTTGATTTGAGTGATGGTTTATAGAGCAAATTGGTTTTCCATTCAGTAATTCATCTAGATTTTGCTTCACAACATTTGCAGTTCCCCCAATATAAAAGCACTCTTCCCACTTCTTTCCTGTTTTGACTGTTTTCATTCATTTTTATTTGCTATTCATTATTGCCTTCTGAGATTTATCCCATGGCAAACACTGCCCCTTGATTTCATATGGATGTTTTAATGAAAAAATTAAAGTGGCATCCGAAACCCTTTATTTCAAAATGTCAAGACCACAAATATTCCCACTAGTGAAGGTAATATTTAGCATACAGTATTAATAATGTAGGCAGAAAATGTTCTGTAGTTGCTGGAAGTCAATGAAAACTATTTTTTTACACCATGAAACTGAAAAGCTCTCAGTCAGAAAGATACTTCAGTTTCCATTTAACAATTATATGTTGTGTGCAGACTACATTTTGACACCATGCAGGGCTGCTGCAAATAGTAAGATTAAAATACGTTTTCCTGTACTTAAGAGAGTTTGAAATGGAACATGGCAATCTATTGTGATAAATTCTTCAGTGATTTTAGGTATAGAACTGTTAAGGAAGATAATGCAGGACCTGAAGAGTTGAACAGGGGATGATTTAGGTATGGACACCTGTCTGAAAGATTTATGTGGAGGAAGCACTTTTGCTCTATTAGACATTTTGTCACTACTTTCTCAGAGCTATAGGCAAAGAATAAAAGCGTAATAAATAGTCTAATGGCGAAAGTACAGGTTATTTGGTTTTCCTAAAGTTTGAGATGATATGACTGACAGGAAAATTATGTAAATTTTCTGCAGCATACAAATAAGTTGTTGTTGCTGTTGTTCAGTGCCATCAAATTGATTCCAACCATAACGTAGGGATTAAACAGCTGACCTTGGAATAAACAGTCTAATGTTTATCCTATAGTTTCACACTAGGATAAATATGTTAAGAGTAGGTTTTATTCTACCAGTTATGGAAAGTCATTTTAATATTTAAGTAGATCTGAGGCATTTTTTTTTAGACTTTGGAATCCCTAGCCAGAAAAATTAGTTTGTTTTGGAAAATGTATGGGCAGATTGTTACTTAAAAGCAAACATGATAAGACTTCATCTCCGTACTTTGAGCATGTTTTCAGGAAGGATTATTCTCTGAAGAAGAATATCATGCTTGATAAAGTGGAAATTTAGTGAAAAAGAGTAAGACCCTTAATGAGATGGAATGACAAAGTGTTGTCAACAGTGAGCTCAAATATAACAATTGTTGGGATGGTTCGGATCAGGCAGTGTTGTGTTTTGCTGTATATGTGGTGACTATGTGTTGGAATTGATTCAATGACACCTCACACACAAAAAAAGACAGCCTAAACCGTTAATAACTTGACTACTAGTCAAAAATATGGTGGTTTCAGTTTACCCAAAGGCACCTCAGAAGACAAGCATGACAACCTACATCCAGAAGATTGAAAATCTTATGGACCAATTCTACTCTGCACACATGTGGTCACTATAAGTTACAATTGTCTGAATGACAACTAACAAAAACAACACTTTAAACAACAACTGAGACAAACTTGCTGATGAAAGCAAAGACAGAGACAAAAGGGCAAAGGAAAAAAGATGTTGAGAAAAAGCTGCCATACTAAATATCAGTACACATCATGATACCCACATTTGGAAAATAAAATATTAAGTTTTCATTTATTTCCAAAGACTTTTGTATGGCACATAAATTCCAGATTTATTTATTATTTATATCTGTTTTTTTTTCTTTGTGAAACATTTGCGAATGCCTTTAAAAAGATATTGTTGTTGTAAGGTGCCATTCAGTTGACCGTGACTCAAAGTGGCCCAATGTACAACAAAAAGAAACACTGTTTGGTCCTATCATATTCTTAAACTATTTACCATCTTTGACTTCCACTGTTTCAGCCACTGATCTTGCTCTTCATCACAGACCTTCTACTTTACCAAGAATGTTTTCCTTCTCCAGGTACTAGTAAATGTTGATAACATGTCAAAATTATGTGAGAGGAAAATCATCATCCTCTCTTCAGAAGCTTCACTTTTGTCTCAGGGAGTCAATGGAGATTTGTACTCCCACCCTTGCAGTTAACAGTCCAGTGGTTATCCCACAATACTGCCAAAACTCCATGACACATTCAATATAATTCTCCAAAAACATAATTCAAATGCATCAATTCTTCTTGACTTCTTTATTCATTGTTTAGCTTTACCATGCCTATGAGATGTTGAAAATACCAAGGCTTAGGTCAGATACACCTTAGTCCTCATAGCAACACACTTGGATTTAAAGACTTTGTATAAATGTTTTCAGTAGATTTTCCCAATGTAATATGATATTGATTTATTACTGTTGCTACCATGAACATTGGTTGTGGGTCCAAGTAAAATAAAATTTGGACAAATTCAATCTTATCTTCATGCTGTGAAGATATTTATTCTTCCTATTTTGAAGTGTAATATACACTGAAGGCTGTTGTATTGATCTTTGCAGCAGTTAAAGCTGCAAGCCCTATTTGCTTTATATAACATGCAGAGAAGAAGTATTCCTGATTGGAGATTTGCTGTATTCTGAATTGAGTCTGCTTCTGAATTGTACCCTGTTTTCTGCCTTTATAAACCTTAAAATCATAATACCATCTCTGAATTCTGTGTGGCAATTACAACAGATTGCCAACCAAAGTTCTGAAGCAGAGAGTGCTGTGGTTGGAGTCAGAATAGAGCAAAGAAAGTTTACAGTAGAATCATGTCAGATCTCTGCCTCATATGAATCAGCTTTGGGTTGATTTCAGTTTGATTATGCTTTCCCTTTTTCAAGCCAGAAGAAGTCAGACATGGAATCTTTGCCACTGTGCAAATGTAAGGAGACTAATACCTTTGCATAATGAACTAAGCCACATATAAACAAATTTCTGGTGTTCTCTGCTTTCTGCCATGATATACCCTGTATAAGTAGTGATACTCTTCATTTAATTCCCTTTTCTGAACTGGCTGAAATTTCATGCATTCCCCTGTGAAAGTATAACTACAAACTTCCTTGAATTATTTTCAAGGAAACATTACTTAAATGTGATAATAATAATATCATTCAATGATTTTTTTTTTTTTCTATTTTATCACCTTTATTTGGAATGTGAGCAACCATGAATGTTTTGAAGTTGGTTGGCCAGGTTGCAGTTTTCCATATTTCTTGACATAGACAATTGAGTGTTTCAAGCATTACATCTATTTGTTGAAACATCTCAATTGATTATATTAATTCTTGGAAACTAATTTTTAAAGTCACCTTTCGTCTGTCAGATTGCCATATTGAGGTGACTTGTGTGTTGCTGTGATTCTGGAATCTCTGCCCTGGTATTTTAAATATTATAAGGATCACCTATGGTTGATATGTTTTAGAAAAGCTTCCATACTAAGACAGAAGAAGGAGAGATGGACTACTTCCAAATATTTACTCACTAAAAACCTCATGAATAGCAATTGAACACTGTCAGATAGCATCAGAATATTGAATATTGAACCATGATGAAGAGCAATAGAATATTGCCAAATACAGTGCTGGAAAATTAACCTCTCAGACAGGAATGAACTCAAAATATGACTGGGAAGAACTGCCTCCTCATAGTATATCATCCTGACAAATGAAAATGGAGTACTGCTTTTGATACCTTCATTTGCAAATGGCACACAACCCAAAATGAAGAGAAACAACTGTACTCAGAACATGGAATATGCAAAGTATGAATCTTGGAAAAATGGAAGTTGCCGAAAATGAAATGGAACACATGCATATCAAATTTCTAGCCATTAGCACACTGAAATGAACTAGTATTGATCATGTTGAATTAGAAATTTGCATGTTTTACTATGGCAGGAATGGAAAATTAAAGAGGAATGGCATCACATTCATCACCAATAAGAACATTTCAAGATATATCTTGAAGTACAATGTTGTCTGCGATAAAATAATATCCATATGCCTACAAG
>NW_006408974.1:625087-626232 GCF_000296735.1 Chrysochloris asiatica
CATCAATTGCATATACACAAGTTCAGGCTGAAGCTGAAGAAAATAAAAACAAATCCATGAAAGCCAAAACATGACCTTACATTGGCCCACAATAATTTAGAGATCATTTCAAGAACAAATTTGATGCATTAGACATTAAATATTGAAGACAGGAGAGTTGTGGGAGGACATTAAGAAGATTATAGGAAGAAAGCAAACTGTCATTAAGACTACAAAAAAGAAGAACATTTCCAAAATGGATGTCAGAAAAGACTCTGAAGCTTGCTTTCCATCATAGAGATTCTGAAGCAAATAGAAGAAATAAGGAATTAAAAGAGCTATATAGAAAGTTTAAATGGCAGCTTGTGAAAACTGAATCAAATATTACAATGAAATGTGCAAAAATCTGAAGTTAGAAACCAAAAGGAAAGCACTTACTCATCATTACTAAAGAGGAGGGAACTGAAGAAAAAAATCAAGCTTTCATTCAAAATATTGAAGAATTTGATAGGCAAAATATTGAATGATGCAGAAAGTATCAAAAGAAAATGTCCACTTCCGGTTTGGTGGCAGCAAAGCAGAATCAGGGAGGATAGGCTCTGTGAGGGAGGGGCTGAAAACCCAGAGATTCTGCTCTCATGGAACAGCCCCAGACCTCTGGATCTAGCATAAGGGTCAGGATGAAAGTTTCCCATAACCGCCAGTGGAAAAATCATGGTATAAAGTAAAATATTGTGATTTAGAAATTGGTCAAAACACAGGAATCCCTGTGCAGCCATCCCACACAGGAGGAGGTCAGAGGGCAGGGCTATAGCCAGACTGGCACAGCCAGACTGGCACAGGGAACCTACACTAAAAGTGGCACAGTGACATTTGCAAAAGGAGGTGTGGGGGATTTTTCACATTTTTTCTCCTCCTCCCTATCATGCCTTCTTTTCCCAGCCTGGATGCCTATGTAGCAGGGTAATGGTCAGCCACTTTATTATTGTTGCAAAGTGGTGGATCTTGTCTCTGCATTTATATTGTTTCTGTTGTTGGGCCTTTTGATCACACATTTTTCCTGGAGGTGGGAGCTCTTTCTTCCTATGTTACCCAAGAATAGGCAGCAATCATGGCCATATAGCCAAGCTACAAGCATACCCCATAAGATTCCACCATTGAGACAA
>NW_006408974.1:628282-630358 GCF_000296735.1 Chrysochloris asiatica
TACTAAGAACTAAACAACATAATCAACCAACTTGGCCTTATAGATGTGCACAGAGCATTCAACCAACAATAGCACAATATGCATTCTTCTCCAGGGCATATGGAATATTCTCCAGAATTGACCATGTGTTAGGTCACAAAGCAAACCTCCATGAATTTACAAACATCAAAATACTACAGAGCATCTTTTCAGATCACAATGCTATAAAACTAGAAATCAACAATAAGACGACCAAGGAAATAAAGTCAAATACATGGAAACTGAATAACACCCTGATGAAAAGTAACTGGGTAAAAGAGGAAATTAAACGTGAGTTCACAAAGTTCCTAGAAACAAATGAGAATAAAAACACAATATACCAAAATCTTTGGGACATGGAAAAAGCAGTACTGAGAGGACAATTTATTGCAATAAATCCGCACATCCAACAACCTAAATCAAAACATTAAAACAGCATCTCCAACAATTAGAAACAGATCAACAGAGGGAGCCTACAATCACCAAAAGAAAATAAATAATAAAGATAAGAGCAGAAACAAATGATATGGAAAACAGAAAACTATAGAAAGAATCAACAGGACAAGAAGGTGGTTCTTTGAAAAGATTAATGAAATTGACAAACCACTGGCAAAACTAACTAAAGAAAAGGAGAAGACAAAAATAACTCAAATTAGAAACCAAATGGGTGATGTCACAATGGAACCAAACAAAATTAAAAGGATAATAACAGAATACTATGTAGAGTTGTACTCCAAAAAATTGAAAAACTTAGAATAGGTGGATATATTTTTAGAAAAACACGACCTACCTAATCTTACAAACAGTGAAATAGAAAACTTGAACAGACCCATAACAAAAGAATAAATTAATCAGGTCATAAAAAACTCTCAACCAAAAGAAGTCCAGGCCCAGAGGGTTTCATGGGTGAGTTCTACCAAACATTCAGGGAAGAACAGTTACCAATTCTACTCAAATTATTCCAGAATATAGAAGAGGATGGCAAACATCATAATACTATTTATGAAGCAAGCATAACACTCACACCAAAACCAGAGAAGGACATAACTAAGAAAGAATATTATAGACCAATATCCCTCATGAACATAGACACAAAAATCCTCAACAAAATCCTAGCCAACAGAATCCAACAGCATATCAAATAACTAATACATCATGACCAAGTGGATTTCATAAAAGAGATGCAAGGATGGTTCAACATTAGAAAACAATCAATGTAATCCCCCATATCAATTAGAAAAAAGCAAAGAACCACATGACCATCTCAATTGGTGCAGACAAAGCATTTGACAAAAGCCAACATCCATTCCTGATGAAAACACTCAACACAGTAGGAATTCAAGGGAAATTCTTCAACATAATAAAGAGCATATATACAAAACCAAAAGCTTACATCACTCTCAAAGGAGAGAAACTGAAAGTCTTCTCTCTGCAAATGGAAACAAGACAAGATGACCTTTCTCACCACCCCTATTCAATATTGTTTTGGAAGTCTTAGCCAAAGCTATATGGCAAGAAAGAGAAATTACAGGCATCCAAATTGGCAAAGAGGAAATAAAACTTTTTCTATTTGCAGACAATATGATTCTATACATAGAAAACCCCAAAGACTCAAGTAAAAAAGCTACCAGACATCATTGGAAGATTCAGCAAAGTGGCAGAGTATAAGCTCAACATACAAAAATCAGCTGAATTCTTCTATAGTAACAATGACAACACTGAAAAGCACATTAGGTAAGCAATACCATTTATAATAGCCACCCAAATAATGAAATATTTAGGAATAAATGTAACCAGATAAACAAAGGACCCATACAAATTAAATTACAAAACACTGCAAAAGAAACCAAAAGAGACTTACATACCATGTTCCTGGATAGGAAGACTCAACATAGTGAAAATGTCAATATTGCCAAAAGTAATTTACACATATAATGCAATCCCAATCCAAATTCCAACAACATTCTTCAAAGAGATGGAAAAAACAATTACAAACTTTATAAGGAAAGGAAAAAGACCCAGGATAAACAAAGCACTGCTTCAGAAGAAGAACAAGGT
>NW_006408974.1:631883-639494 GCF_000296735.1 Chrysochloris asiatica
AAAAGAGGGGAATAATGTTAAGATGCTTGGCTGTCTTTTGAATCTTGGTTTCCCTTGCCTATCATTGTGAAATAGACAGGTGGTGGGGGTGTGTAGAGGAATAGCCATAAACATCCCAATAGATAGCTTGTAAGTCAGTCTTCAGCCTATAACTGATTGCAATATCTTAAAGGGGGCTATAAATAGCCCAGTGAAAGAGACCACCTTTGGAGCTTTTACATTGTATAAGACCATAGGTGGAAACCAGAGTCCCATCCTAAATTTTCTGAGGTGGAAATTTTCCACTGGAAAGGATGAGTAGACCAGCCTACAGTGGCTAGAAGAACAGAAGATACTTTGTGAAGAGAGAGCAGCAGGAAAAATCAGAAACAATAATGGCAGTATGATTGATTACTACAAGAACAAATAGGCTGTTTGCCTGGGAGCCATCAAGGCTATGGTCAGGTCCCCTCATAGCAAACTCCCTTCCAAGACTAAGACTCAAGGGGAATACACAAGCAAGCATGATGTCTGGCTGCTGACCATGTTGGTCACTGATAAGGGGAAGAAGGGGGGAAAAAACCAGCAATGAAGTTGGGATAGAAGTTTGACCACATTCAATAGACTCCTGTGAACCTGGTTGGAGAACTGGATGGCCATCAATTACTGCAAGACCCAGGGACACCTGGTCCCAGAGGCAGTGACATGGTCATAGAGGACTAGAGTAGAGAATGAAGCATCCTGCTGATATGGAGTGAGAGGAGATGCACAAGAACACCCATACTTGCAGATAGTACCCACTTGACCTGGCTTCGATGGCTGGATGATCAGGACTCGACTAGAAGAAGAAAGAAGAGGGAACTAAAAGAAAAAAGATGAACCCACTACAATTTGATGAACTTCACCTACACGTATGGATGTAGTTGTTCAAAAAAGGAAACAAATTTTTACAGCGAAGATCACTCTCACTCCCTCAGTACACAGGGTTGGCAGGGATGGGCAACATTGGCTACCCAAAATTAGGGGTGGTGGTGTTATAAAGGCAAGAAATGACTGGTTTATAAGCTTTCTAGAGAGAGCCTAGTTCCAGACCTGGCAGGGGTAGGTAGAATCTCCACTGAATGATTTCCGATCTGTTGGGATTGGGCTGGCCAAAGGAGATGGGGATAAGACTCTTGTGGTACTATACTGAATAATTGTCATCAGGACTGACTGTGAGGGTTGGAAATGTAGAGGTAGATGTTTTTTGACAAAAGGAGGGGAGTGATTGATTTTGCAGCCCAGGAGTGGAGGTCTCTGGAACCATCAAGTGAGAAGAGTGAAAAGCGTGACCCTACCCAGAGAGGCAGTAATGCCAGGGATGGAGACAAAGATGATGTTGTGGGTAGATGGAGAGGCTGGGGACACTGGACTCAGGGAGGGAGAGGGGCTGCGTGCTCATGGCTAGGGGTGTGTGTCTGTGGGGTGTATCCTTTGATTATCTGATGATGCATGGAGGGGATTGTAATCATTGCAATGAAACGAAATATGATAGGATGAATGTAAAACTGACGTTCTCCCATGTAAACCCACATAATTCATAATAAAACCTTTACTAAATAATAAATAAAAAAGAAGGAATATGCAGTCACCCTACCAAAAAGAAATTGTCTATGATTTACCGTTTCAAGAGTTAGCATATGATCAAAGCCAATGACACTGAAAGAAGTCCATGGTGAATTTGAATTGAAAACACTGACAAAACACAAGGCTCTGGGAATTTATGGAATGCAAACTGAAATAATTCAACAAACTGCTGCAGCACTGAAAACATTCATTCATGTATGACAAGAAATTTGGAAGACAGCTACCTGGCCAACTGATAGGAAGAGATACAGATTTGTGCCCATTACAGAGAGGTTACCTAGTAGAATGCAGAAATCATAGAAAAATATCATTAATACCACATGCAAGTAAAATTTTTCTAAAGATCATTTAAAAACAGCAGCAACAATACATTAACGAGAACTACCAGAGGTTCAAGGATCTCCGGTCGTGTAGTGGTTATGAGTTGGGCTGCCAACCTAAAGGCCAACAGTTCGAAACTACCAGCAGTTCTGCAGGAGAAAGATGAGGTTTTATGCTCCTTTAAAGATGTACAGTCCCAGAAACTATGCAAGGTCGCTACCAATTGCAAATCACACTACCACCACCACCAGATGTTCAAGCAAGATTCAGATGAAGACACAGAGTTAGTGGTATAGTTTCTGATATTAGATGGATCTTGACTGAAAGCAGAGACACCAAATGATGCTTGCCTGTGCTTTATTGACTTTGAAAAGGCTTTAGATTGTAGATCATGGCAATCTATGGACAGCATTGTGGAGAAGAGTAATCTGAAACACTTAACTGTGCTCATGAAGAAACTACATAGACCAAGAGGCAATTGTTCTGCCGAACGAGGGGACACTGCAAGGTTAACAGTCAAGAAAGGAGTTCTCAGGGTTGAATTGTTTCACAATACTTATTCAATCTGTGTACTTAGCAACTAATCAAAGAAGCTGGATTATCTGAAAAAAAACACATGGCATCATGATCTGTGGAAGACTCATTAGCAATCTGTGATATGCAGATGAAACAACCTAGCATAAAGGAATGCTTTGTTCATTTTGTGTTATTTTAAAATAATATATTTAGGTTTATGGAATAGGCAAATAGTCTATAAACCTAAATATGTTATTCTAAAAAGTCTACTAAAATAGATGGAGTACTGTTGTGGTGTGTTGGGTAAAGCACTGGACTGCAAGGTCAGTTTGAATAAAAAGGTCAGAGATTCAAACTCACCAGTCACTCTTTGTAAACCATATATAAAGTTACTGAATCAGAATCATCTCGACAGCATTTAATAAAACAATATTAAAATATAGAACTCACATGCCACAGATAAATTTTGGAATATATGAGAGTTCTTTCTATCAATTCTAAATGTGAGTGTAATGATGTGCAAATGTATTTCAACACCATAGTTATTTACATATGGAAATAAACATATGATATAGCCTTTATAACAACATCGGAAGTACAGAGGTATAATTTGAACTCTGGTGTATTTGTGAGAATGGATATCTAGTAATTGTTAAGATTATTTTCGATGCCTTGATCTGTTGTCTTGGAATGTTGAAAAAAAGTTATTTGCATTAAATCATTATTGTTGAGGGTCATCGGGTCAGTACTGAATCCTAGTGACCCTATGCACAACTGAACGAAACATTGCCAAGTCTTATGCCAACCTTACAGTATACATTTGAGTCCATTGCTGCTGCCACTGTGCCAATCCATCTAATTGGAGGTCTTTCTCTTTTTCTCTAACCCTCTACTTTACTAAGCATTGTATCATTCCCCAGGTACTGGTCCCTTCAAATAATATGTCAGAAGTATGAGAAATGAAGTCTGATCATCTGGCTTCCAATGAACATTTTGGCAATAGTTCTTCTAAGACAGATTGATTTGTTCATTTGGTAGTCCATGGTACTTGTAATATTCTCCAACACCATACCTCAAATGCATCAATTCTTAAATGGTCTTCCTTTTATCACTATCAAACTTTAACATGCATATGAGGTTACTGAAAATACCATAGCTTGGGTCAGGTGCACCTTAGTTCTCAAACTGACATCTTTGTTCTTAAAAACTTGCAAGAGAAATTGTACAGCTGATTTGCTTAATATAATATGTTGCTTAGTTTCTTGACTGCTGCTACCATGAAAGTTAATGGTTGATCTGAGCAAAATCAAGTATTTGACCATTGTAATCTTTTTTCTTTTTATATGGATGTTGATTATTGGTTCCTGTGGTGAGGAATTTTATCTTATTTACAATGAGGTGCACCCCATACCTAAGGCTGCGGTGTTTAATCTCCATCAGTAAGTATTTTAAGTCCTCTTCACTTTCAGCAAGCAAAATTGTATCATCTGCATATCAGTTTGTTAATGAGACTTTCTCCGAACCTGATGCCACATATTTTGTTTTTCATATAATCCAGTTCATTGCACTATGTGCTCAGCATACAGATTGAATAAGTATGGTGAGAGAATACAGCCCTGGTGCACACCTTTGCTAATTTCAATAAATCATTGATGTTGCAAAATTCTATCGTGTGATGTCCATCTTTATATATATCAACAAGGTTATGTTTTCCTACTACTGATTCTTCCTCTGTGTTTCCAAATTTTACATTCCAGTCACCAGAAATGATCAATGCATCTTGATTGCATGTTTGACCAATTTCAGACTGAAGAAAAATAATTAAATAATTGTTCCTCATTTTCTTTCAAATTTTTTCCTTACTTTCTTTAGTGGTAGTTGTACAAAATTGAGTAATAGTGGTATTACTGTTCTTCCTTGTATATGCTGTTATTGTTGTTATTAAGTGCTGTTGAGTCAGTTCTGACTCATAGTGACCCTGTAGAGGGTTTCTGAGGAATGACTGGTGAGATTGAACCGCTGACCTTGTTGTTCAAATCGCCCTTTCAGTCCAGCACATTAACCCGAAGAGCCATGTCAGGATTCTCTATCACAGACAACACTGTATTTACAAATAGATCCTGAAATTATCTTTTTTATTATAAATGTAATGCTATTGCTCTCCAATTTGTTGTTTCAGGCATAGCAAACCATATGATTGTCTGATTTAAATGCCTAATACTAGACTATTTCAGTTAATTAATGCCGAAGATATTGATTTGCATGTGTTTCATTTCATTCGTGACTACTTACAATTTCCCAAATTCATATTTACTAATGGATATTTTGAGTTGCATTTCATCATCAACCAAAGGTTACAAAAACTACTTCAGCCACAGCCATCCCTGCCATTTAGGTCAACTTTAGTATGAGGAGACAACTCTTCCCCTGTCTTATTTTGAGTGCCTTCAAACCTCAGGGGCTCATCTTCTGGCATATATCAAAAAATGTTCACCTGCTTTTCAAAATATTTTCAGTGACAAACCATTCAGAAGTGGTACAATTCCCATTCTTTCTTGTGTTTCTTAGTTTGGAAGTTAGACTTAAACCTTTTTACGATGGGTTACCTTGCTAGTATTTAAAATACCAGTGGCATAACTTCTAGCATCAGAGCAATAATAAATCCACCACAGTATGACATGCTGACAGATGATTGATTATTGCACAAATATGTTGAACAGTATTAGAGAAAATAATAGATGTATTTATATAGGAATAAACACAAATTAGAAAGAAAGCTTTTGGGTCCTGGTGTGTGCTGTAGGATAAGAAAAGGACCATGACCCCCAAAGTCTGAGATTCAAACCCAATCACTCCTCAGAAACCTTAAAAAGATTGCTATGGATTAGAATTGATTAGAAGGCACTTAACATCAGCATGAAGAAAGGTTTGGTGAGTTACTTTGGAAAACAGCCAATGCAAATCTTAGATGTCACTATGACCCAATATATAATCAGTTACGGAAATGGCACATGACTGTGGAATGGAGTGTTCATTTTGGAGTCAACATGCGTAACTGGCCAACTCCACAGTTGCTAGCAACACAATATTAATACAGCTTTATATTTATGAATATATACATATTTATGATGGTGCTTCAAAAAGTTTGTGGAAAATGGAGTTGAAAGATATTGGAAATTTTCCATAATCTTTCTGAAGTCCTCTTGCACATATTTTTTACAAAGTGTGATTATGTGCAACTCAAACAACATTTAAACAATAAAATAATTTTGCAGAGTCCTTATAAATAAAAGGAAAATAAATAATTTTGCTATTGTTGTTAGGTGCCTCCAAGTCAGATCTAAATCATGGTGACCCTATGCACAATAGAATATAATATTGCCTGTTCTTACACCATACTTACAATTGTTGCCATGTTTGAACTAATTGTGTAAATACACTTTCCTTGAGGTCATCTTCTTTTTTGTTGACACTCAAATTATCAAGTATGATGTCATTCTCCACAGACTAGTCCCTCATGATAACATGATCAAAGTATAAGAGACTGTGTCCCACCTCCCTGGCTTCTAAGGAGCATTCTTGCTGCACTTCTTCCAAGAAAGATTTGTTTGTTCATCTGGCAGTCCCTGGTACTTTTAATATTCTTCTCCAATACCATAACTCAAATGCATTGGTTTTAGCTAACTCATATCTCAAAGACACATGATACTGAAACTGTGCATTGTAGGTTACTTAGAAAATACTGAGAAATTGCCTTTAAATTTTTGTTTTTAAAGACACCTCTCTATAACCTTCATTTTATCGTTAGAGACCATATAATCCATTAATACAGTTCATTTGCACATGATTCTACTAAGTTACCCAGAAAATTAATTTGAAATAAAAAGATGGAAAATAATTCAAATTTATCATAATTTAGTCTCCAGATAATATTTCAATAACAGGGATTACCAATGTCTCATGTCAACAGATTATATTGGGGATTTTGTGTAGCATGTTAGACTGAAGAGGGAGTTTATATTAAAGTAAAGGGACTAAGTTCGTCCATCTCAATTTATATAAATACTTAATCTTTGTGCAGCCCCTCAACAACCTTCTAATAATTGCATATCCCAAAGCACTCTCCAATTATCTAGCTCTGATTTTCCTTAATGAATGAGGCTTCCCCTGATCACTGCACTAATTAATACTTAATACCTAATAACTGCAGATATGATAACTTAAGCCATGTTTGATCAGAGATGTTTTCTCAGTGTATTCTTTGTACCTGGTAAGTTTCTATTACCAAACTATATTTAAATAGTGTGGAATAGTGACTAAAAATACAAAAGTTCATTTCACATAGACATGAAATTAAGTAAATCTGGTAACCTCAGACCTCATTCAATCTCAGTTACTTTTACCTGTAAAACAAAGAAGGTCTTACATGAGCAGAAATAAGTAAACACAATTACAGGTATATAGTAAAGAATCATGGTATGGCACTATAGGATAAACACTGCACCGCTAAAAGCAAGATCAGCAATTCAAACCCACCAACTGCTACTCTGAAACATTACACAAGGTCACTGAGAGTCAGAATTGACTCAATGGCACTTGACAACCTACAACAAAAGTAAAGAACCAGCATATATTATCAGGACATCTAAGAAGTATAGTTATTAAGCAAATTAAATATAGAAGTTAAATATCCCAGGTATCGGAACAAACAAGATTACGGATCAGGTGGAAGTGCAGTAAGGGAGCTCCGTCAAAAACAACACAGAGTACCTGACCAAGCAGGCTCAGGGGATGGTCCCAGAACTCTGAACTACATCTAAAGAAATATTTAGAAGGTTGGAAGGCTCACAGCTGGGGGAATTTGTGGCAGAAGCAAGAAATCTATTGCTTTCTAGTCCGGGACGCTTGGCTGCTCCAGGAGCCGTCATCTTGGGTGAGACCACGTAGGGAAAGGATTGGAGCTGCCACAGACGCCTGACAGAACCGCTGAGATAAAGGTGTGGACATTCTTTTTTTTTTGCTATCTGTTCACTGGTCCCTTGCTGTCTGATCACCTCCATTCTGGTGACTATAGGAGTCCCTGAGCTAGTGGGCGCCCCAGCCCCACCCACGGAGGTGAGCACAGATCTCCTCAAATTTTAAAGAGACAGTTTCCAATTAAAACCAAAC
>NW_006408974.1:641489-643792 GCF_000296735.1 Chrysochloris asiatica
CTAAAATGAGGGGGCAATAAAGGCACGAAGTGACTGGCTTACAAGGTTTCAAGAGGGAGCTTAGTTTAAGAGGATGGGGGGAAAGAAAGAATCCCCACTGAATAGCTGTCATCTTGTCTAGATGGGTCTGGTGAAAGGAGATGGGGATAAGATTCGTAAGATTCAATAGTGAATCACTGTTATCATGATTAATCGCGACTGTCATACTTGTAAAGATAGAAGTTTTGTAACAAAAAAAGGGAAGTGGTTAATCTTACGGTCCAGAAACAGAAGACCCTAGGACCATCAAGAGAGGAATATACAAACATAGAATGCGGGACCTTATCCAGAGAAGCATCAGCGCCAGAGATGGAGGCAATGATGGGGGCATGAAGAGGGGGCGTGGCTGAGGACTCTAGATTCATCAACTAAGAAGAGAAGGACTAAGAACTGGTGGCCAGAAGAAGACTTGCAGAATGTGCCTTTTGGAGATGTAAATTATTATATATGCCTGAGGGGTGGAGGGGGTGGGGAATCCCAGGTATCACTTGCTGTCTATCAATGTATGACTTGATCTTTATACATTCGGTTTCCCATATTTAAAATGAGTTTTAAATGAGATGTTGCTGTTGTTAAGTGCCACCAAGTCGGTTCCAACTCAAAGCCACCCTGCGTGGGGTTTCTTAGTAGTTGTTGAATTTGAACTGCTGAGCTTGTAGTTCAAATCCACCTCGTGGTCCAGTGCTTATTATACAGCACTATACCAGGACTCCTTAAGTTAGATAAGTCATGCAAATTGTAGTATTTATATTAGTGTAGTTTTGTAATCTTCTCTACCACTTGTCTCTCAGTTTCTTATTCTGTGGTGGCTGGCATGGTGTTGTGCTTCTAGGAACTATGCCACTAATATGTCAAACAACAGAGTCACCTACTGTGGTCAAGTTTCAACAGAGCTTCAACACTAAGATAAACTAGGAAGAAGGACCAAGTTATCTACCTCTAAAATAATTAACCAGTAAAAAAACATCTGATTTAGTGTTGGAGTCCTGATGTTGATTAATGCACTGGATTACAATGTTGGCTTGAATTGCAATTGGTGGTTCAAGCTTACCTGCTGCTCCTTAGAAACCCTATACAGGATCACTATGGGTTAGAACTGACTCGAGGGTACTTAACAACAAGAAACAACTTGTTCATTAAACATATTTTATTCAACAATATAAAGGGTAACTATATGGATATATGAACCTTGCCAGATTACATATCACGGTCCTGGTGTGGCAAAGAGGGTTAATGTACTGGACTGCAAGGTTGGTTTGAACAGTGAATTCAGCAGTTCAAGATAACCAGCTGCTCCTCAGAAACCCTATACAGGGTCACTATGGATTGGAATTAATTCAATGGCACTTACTTAGACTGCTTGAATACCTTTTGGAATATTATGTTAATTCCTTTTACCTAATCATTACTTACATTTGCTTTAGCTAATTTATGTTCAAGAGAAAGTTTTAGAGTCTCTTTTGATTCCCATTTTTATCCTTTCTTTCCTTTCTTTTAATGACGTTTTGGTTTCCCCATATATGATGTCCGTCTACAAATTTTCTGATCTTCTATTGTCCATATAAAGATGGCAGAATTGGAAGCCTTACTGGGAAGTTCTTTTCAGTTGCATTGGCTTGCTATGAGTCAGAATCAACTTTATAGCACCTAACAACAATATCATATTAAATTTAAATTTTGTAAATTCAAAATATTTCTAAGACAATATGAAATAGCAGAAAATGCAAGGTAAATTTTATAGAAAATTATACATCTATAATTACATTGCTTATAAAACAAGCACAATGTGTAAATTATGTATAGATATTTTTATGGATTGCATTGTGACTCCCCAAAATATATATTGAAGTCTTAAACACTTTGAATGTGATCCTGTTTCGATATTGCTTCTCATAATAACCCTCAAAAGCATTTACTTTTATGACTAATCATGTCGAGGTCCTATGTCGGGATCCTGCCTCGACAAGGAAGTGTGGGTGTCAAGAAGAAGGGAGATCTAGCGGCAAAAGTGATAGAGAAAGAGAGAGATGAGCTATATACAAAAAAGACAGACACAGATATGATGCAAGCTGGCAGGTAGACAGATCTGCAAACATTTTGCCTAGCATTGAACAGCAATGCCAGCAGAACTCACTCTACCTCAGCCTTTTATTTTCTTTTTTAGGGAGGGATTTGTTACAAAGGAAGGATGTAATTCACTCAGGGAGGATGTCACAAAGGGAGGATGTGATTAAGACAGGATACGGATCTGAAATGTGATTAAT
>NW_006408974.1:644317-649265 GCF_000296735.1 Chrysochloris asiatica
TTTTTTTTTTTTTTTAAATGTAGGTTCTAAAAACACCACTTATTTCTTAATATAGTCTTCCCCCACTAATCATAGGATCCCTGTGGTGCTTCAGGTTAAGCATTAGAGAGTCAATTCCAATATTTTCAGTTCAACCCTCCAGCTTCTCTACTAGAGAAAAATGAGGTTGCCTGTTTCCATAAGTATTTACAGTCTCAGAAAACCTTTGGAGTAGTTCAACTCTGTCAATATGGTTGCTATGATTCAGAATCCACTTGATGGCAGTGAGATTTGGGGTTCAACAATCAGGGTGTAATTTTGAATTTAAAACATCTGCAAGATTGGAAAATAGTTTTTCAAGTCCCTTTTTGTTATGTAAATGAGGACATCCTATCATGAGTCTAAACCTTTGCCCTTTTGAGTGGTGTTTTAGCACAGACACAAAAAAACACATGCACACAAACACACTTGGAGAGATATCATGCAACAACAGAGGAAGATGCATCTGCAGTGAAACCTGTAAGAGTCAGAATTCAACAGGACTTGTATGCTTTTTTGGCTCTAGCAAGTTTTCCACCCTTGACAAAGTGTCTTGCCATTTTTCTATTCTTTTCTGTTAGTGAAACATATTTGAGTTTTTCTTCTCTGACAGGTTTCTGCCTTACAGATGTTCTAGATTTTGAAGGTTTTACTATATAAAGAACAAAGGAGCACCAAGAATGCTGCCAGTCACAAAAAAAGTCACATTGGCTTGCTGTTGAACCATGGGAAACTATGGGACATGCCTGAAATTTCTAATAGAAATCATTGAGTTTTAAAGGGTTTTAACAAATATTTGTATATTAGAGAACAAATTGTGGGGTTTTGCCTCAATTTCCAAGGTATTCCAGCTTTTTCAAATGAATTCATAGTGGACAATATTGTACTATGTTGTGGGAAAATGAAAAAGAAAAACCTCCTATCTTCTTGCCCACAGCACATTGTTCTTAAGTGGGCTCAGTGATTCATTGGAGTTGCTAGACAGAACTCAGACATCATATTCACAGTTATGAAGTTTATTCGAGAAGTTAACAGGTCAAAATGTAGCATCACAACAGCCTGTCCTCGGCCGTGCTCACAGACAAACCTCTGTCTGTCCCTTTATCTCTTAACCTGGGCTCTGCCCTGCATAGGCAATGTTGCAAAGCTATTTTAGGGCTGCTAATGTACTTGTGTAAGGAGCTCTGTTAGCGTAGTGGTTACGAATCGGGCTGTGAACCGCAAGGTCAGCAGTTCGAAACTACCAGTTGCTCCGTGGGAGAAAGATGAGGCTTTCTGCTCACGTAAAGCTTTACAGCCTCGTAAACCCTATACAGGGTCGCTATGGAACCGACTCGACGGCACTTAACAACAACAACAATGTGCTTGTGTAAGGATCTCTGGTAGCTTAGTGGTTATGAGTCAGGCTGCCAACCTCAAAGTTAGCAGTTCGAAACTACCAGCGGTTCCGTGGGAGAAAGATGAGGCGTTCTGCTCCTGGAAAGATTTACAGCCTCGGAAACCCTGTGCAGAGTCACAGTACTTATCAATATCAACAACAATGTAGTGGTGTAGTACCATAGGTTAATCACTCGACTACAAGGTCAGTGGTTCAAACTCAGCAGCCACTCCTCAGAAACCCTTTACAAAGTCACTATAAGTTGAAACTGACTAACAATACTTAACAACAACAACAATAAATGCCCAAAGGACTTTTCTACAAGTCTCAGTCCAAAGGCACTAAATTCCAATACTATGGGTCAGAAAACATAGTTTCAAAATTATATGCTGGAGGCACACCCTCCACAAATGATTCTCCTGCCCCAAAGAACTCAGATTTACTTGCGTGTGATTGGCTAGAAAATCAATCACTCTGTCTTGTGCTCTGGTTCTTTGTTCTACTGCTGTTCCTAGGCCACTCCTCCATTGCTCCTCTGGTGTCATAACTTTCTGTCCCAGGTTCAAGGAGCTTCAAAATACAGGGATATCAGTGTCCAAAGGACATGTTCCAATTACTGCTTTTTTTCCTTTAAGGTAGTGAAATCTGCTCCCTTTATTTTTGACATGGCTCGTTTATACTCAGCTGGATGACAAAATTGACCGATAAAAATTAGCCCTTTTAGCAATCTCTCCCAACTGAATTATATATTCCATCAACATTTTTTCCCACTTTTTCTTACCCAGACAAATTAGGAAAAAGTCAGTTCTTTTTAGTGGCTATGATAGTTAAAGTTTTGTGTCATCTGGACTGAGCCAGGTTTCTCAATAGTTTAACAGTTAGGATGTAGTAATCCCCCATGGTGGATCTACTATGAGCAACCAATCAATTCAAAGGAAGTTTTGTCAGTGGTGTGTCTTGCTTCCAATATATTGAACACTCAGGAAAAGCTTGTTTGCTTTCTGCTGTCAGGATTCTGCATCTGACTTGTCATCGAACCTCTGGTTCTTTGGACTTAAGTCAGAGACCTACTTTATTGCCTGCTGTCAGCTGAACCTCTAATCTAGCTTCATTAGCAATACAGCAATGTGAGTCAGAAATCTCCAGCCTTACACCTGATCAATAGACTTGGGACTTGTCCACCTCTACAACTGTGTAAAGCATTTCCTTCGTCTAAACCTCTCTTCATATATTCACATATAAACTTTACTTGTTTTGCTTCTCTAGAGAACGCAGTCTAAGACAGTGGGAGTTTACAGATTATGACTAGAGGATACATTTAAATGATTAACTACAATTTAATTGTATTGCAATTCATTTCTATAATAGGATGTTTTAGAAATATAGACTAAGTATAATACGTTATGCATAGATGTATTTATGCACAGCATTTATTATGCTTATTTAAATATATCTACCTTTGAAGGAGGATTGAAATTTGCTTTTTGAATATAATAGTACTTATTAAAAACGACCTTAGGACTTCATATTGCATGAATATTATGAAACCATTATATTATATTTTTAGTCCTTATAGTAACTTTTGAAAAGATGAATACATTATACAAAGGGGAAAAACAATGAAATTCAGCTGCCTATACTAGTCCTGATATGGTGCTGTGGGCTAATGTGTCAGACTGCAAAGTCATTTGAACTGCAAAGTCAGTGGTTCAAGCTCACCAGCTGTTCCTTGGAAACCTTATACAGGGTTGCTATGGGTCAGAATCGACCTGAGGGTGCTTAACAACAGCAACAACAATGTACTAGCACAAACAGTTGAAAGTACAGAAAGTGGTTCTGAAGACCAAGAAACAATGATGACTGATCTCTTTGTTGAAAAGGAGGATGAAATCTCTCTGACAGTTTCAATCTCAAATTGAATTTCCTGCTGTTTAACTACATAATTTCATTTGTATTTTTTTTTTTAATTATTGCTAAGACATTTTAGAAAATACTTCAAAGGGTGGTTTCATCTTTGAAAATTTGCAATGAAAATATTAAAGGTAATAGGATATTTCTTTCCGCCTTGATGTTTGCTGTTTTTCTTTTCATTCCCTGTTGGTAGAAGGTACACTTTATGTTCTTAGCTTAGTATCAATATATCTAGTATATGACTTTGGATGAAAACACAAAAAACATGCATCTGTCTTTGGAGCTGTCATTTGTCTTTCCTGGATGCATTTTCAAGACAGGTATCTCCTGAGAGGACTAAGTGACTTAATCTGAGATCAGCAGGAAATCTAAGCTCCATGTTCTATGTGTTATTTCATCAAACATGCCAACATTAAGATAAAGGATGACTTCCTGGCATGAAGATTAGAATTTGTTTTTGAAAAGAAAGCAGGCCTGTGTAAATTATATTTCTTGCTTAGAGACCAACAGTGAAAATTACTTTTTGTTTTTGATGTACTTTCCACAGAGACATGAAACCTTTTTTATAGCAAAATATTGTAGATTGTTAATCAATTATTCTTGCTTATCTTTTCCATTCCTATAGGAAATCTTAAGTACAAAATTATAACTAGATTAGTGAAGAAGGTTGAGGTAAGAACTAAAACATTATTTCAGTATCTGCATAATTAAATTATCATAGTCCAAAATTAAAGCTAACGGGAAAAATAACAATAGTTTTGTAACAATACATATATTACTAGAAAGAAGAAAAAGTAATTATGAAGCAACTTTTAATCTACAGAATTACTCACTTATGATTAATCATGTAAGTGTGCTTGAAAGTAAATATGATATACACACGTAATGATATACATACATATAGTGGTGGCTTTCATGTTGTTGTGATGTCAGAAGCTATGCCATGTGTATTAGAAATACTATCAGGCTCACCCATGGTGTACAGGTTTCAACATTGCTTATAAATTAAGGCAGACCAAGAAGAAAGAGGGGCAGACTACTTCTGAGTGCTTAGTCACATAAAACCTTATAAATAACAGTGGAACATTGCCAGGTATGATGAAAACATGATGAATATCACCAGAAAATTGTAAGATGCAGTGCCATAAGATGAATACCTCAATGGAAGACAATTAAACTATGACTGGGTAAGAGCTTCCTCCTTTAAGTAGAGATGACTGTGATGAGGCAAATGAAGTAGTGCTGTCTGGAACATCAGTTGTCGTTGGGGCACATCTCAAAATGAGGAGAAACACATGGAAACATCCATTAATAATTTTAACAGGGAATGCATGAAGTATAGATCTAGGGAAAATAGAAGTTGTTAAAAATTAAATGGGAAACACAAAGATTAATATCCTAAGAATTAGTGAGCTGAAATCGACTGCTATTGGCCACTCTGAACCTGACACCAATATGGTTTATATGACAGGAATGAAAAATTGAAAAAAATGGCATCACACTCATCATCAAAAAGAACATTTGAAGATAGTTTTTGAAGTACAATGCTGTCTGTCATAGGATAATATTCATATGCCAACAGGGAAGAAAAGTTGATGTCACCATTATTCATTTTTATACATGAATCACTCAAATCAGTAA
>NW_006408974.1:649680-650655 GCF_000296735.1 Chrysochloris asiatica
CTTGAACATGTCCCATCTGAATTTAAAGGCCATTTCAAGAACAGTTTTGATGCATTAGACATAGATGGTTGAATAGCAGAAGAGTTGTGTAATAAAATCAAGAACAAGAAGAAAGAAAAAGGTCATGCAACAGACAGGAAATAAAGAAAAGACCAATGTGCATACTAAAAGAGAATCTGAAATTTACTATGCAGCATAGAGGTGCTAAAAAGAATGGAAAGAATGAGAATGTAAAAGACTTGAATTGAGTATTGCATAAGGTAGCTGGAGAAGACAAAGAAAATAATTGGAGTTAGAGAACCAAAAGGGAAGAATATGTGAAACATCTCTCAAGCTCTGAAGAAAAAAAAAAAAAAAATAGAAAAAGAAATCAAGCCTCAATTTGAAGTACTGAAGGAGTCTCTGATCAAAATATTGAATGGAGCAAAAAGAATCAAAGATGATGGAAAGAATACACAGAATCTCTATACAGAAAAGAAATTATTGATATTTAATCACTTCAAGAGATAGTATATTATCAAGTACAAATGATAATGAAAGAAGTCCAAGGTGCACTGAATACATTGGCAAAGAAGAAGGCTTTGGGAATTGATGGAACAACACATTTTTGTAGTCCAGGAGGCATTCACTCATCTATCCCAAGAAATCTGGAACACAGTTACATTGCCAACTGATTGGAAGTGATGCATAATTGTGCCCAAATCCAAAGAGAGTTCTCCTAATGGAGTGTATAAATCATTGGACAATATCATTAATAACACATGGAATTAAAATTTTGCTAAAACTAAAAAATGTCTGAAACAGTGTATCGACAGGTAACTGCCAGAAACTCAAGTCAGATTCAGGAGAGAATAGGAGATAAGGTGTCTCATTGCTTTGTTGTTGTTGTTGTCAGGTGCCATCGAGTCGGGACCGACTCATAGCGACCCTATGCACAGCAGAATGAAACAATGTTCGATCCTGAGCCAACCTCAC
>NW_006408974.1:652705-654193 GCF_000296735.1 Chrysochloris asiatica
AATTGATGGTCTGTTCCACAGTCTGCCCCTGGCCTTGTCTTCACTGATGATATGGAGCTTTTCCATCTTCTCTTTCCACAGATGTAGTCTATCTGATTTCTATGCGTTCTCATTGCTTATATCAGTTTAATCTTGACTGAGAGCAGAGAAAACCAGAAATATGTTTATCTCTGCTTTACTGAATATGCAAAGGTTTTCGACTATGGATTGTGATAAACTATTGAAAACATTGCAAAGAATGGTTATACCAGAATACTTGTATTCTCCCACTATATTTAATCAACCAGAATGCTTAGCAAGTAAACTTTGAAGCTGGATTTTATGAAAAAGAACATGACATCATGATTGGAGGAAAACTCATTAATAACTTGCAATATGTAAAAGATACAACTTTGCTTGCTGAGAGTGTTGTTATGTGTCATGAAGGTGATACTGACTCATAGCAACCCTATGCATAACAGAGGAAAACACTGCCTAGTCCAGGGCTAACCTCACAATTGTTGCCATGCTTGAGCCCATTGACATTGCCACTTTGCCAATCCATCTCAGTGGAGGTCTTCCTCTTTTTCTCTGACCCTCCAACTAACCAAACATCATATCCCTCTCAGGTGACTTGTACCTCCTGACAATATTCTGAAGTATGACAGACAAAGTCCGGCCATCCTGGGTCTCCTCCAAGGAGCACCCTGGTTGTAATATTTTCAACGCAAATCTGTTTGTTCTTTTGGCAGCTCATGGTACTTTCAACATTTTCCTCCAATACCATAACTCAAAAGCATCAATTCTTCTACGGTCTTCCTTATTCACTGTCCAACTTTAGCATGCATATGAGGTTATTGAAAATACCATGGCTTGGGTCAGGTGTATCTTAGCTCTCAAGATGATATCTTTGCTCTTCCATTTATCAAAATGGTCTTGCGCAGCAGATTTGCCTAATGCAATATGTCATTTGATGTCTTGACTGCTGATTCCATGAGAGCTGATGGTTGAACAAAGAAAAATAAAATCTTTGACAACTTCAATATTTTCTCCATTGATAAGAATGTTGTTTATTGGTCTAGTGGTGAGGACTTTTGTTTTCTTTACATTGACATACAATCCACACCAAAGGCTATGGTCTTTGATCTTCATCAGTAAGTGATTTAAGTCCTCTTCACTTTCAACAAGTAAGGTTGTATCATCTGCATATTGCAGGTTGCTAATAAGTCTTCCCCCAATCCTGATGACATGTTTTTCTTCATATAACCCAGCTTCTCAGATTTTTTGCTCAGCATACAGGTTAATTAAGTCTGGTGAAAAATACAACACTGTGGCCTACTAGTCCTAATTAAAAACCCTTCAGTGTTCCCATGTTATGTTCTACTAACTGCCTCTTAGTCTATGTACAGGTTCCTCATGATCACAATTAAGTGTTTTGGAATACTTGTACTTCACAATGTTGTCCATAGTTTGTCATGATTCACACAATTGGAAGCCTTTGCATAGTCA
>NW_006408974.1:654893-664408 GCF_000296735.1 Chrysochloris asiatica
TCCAGAACTTTGCACATTTTTCATAATATTTGACTGTGTCTATTTAAAATGAGCTTTGAAATTTTATGTTCAGCTCTTGTATCTCCTTATTTCTTCCATTTGCTTTAGCATGAATAGGCTGGAGAACTAGTTTCAGAGTCTCTTCTGACTTTCATTTCTTATCTGAGAGTGAGGAGGAGTTAAAAGTAATTAGTGATGAAGTTCAAATAGCACAGGTGCAGTATAGCTTGCATCTCATTGTGAAGAAAACAAAATTTCCCACAACTGTACCTCAAAATAACATCATGATATATAGAGAAAAGATTGAATTTGTCAAAGAATTCATTTTGCAATCAAGCCATAAAGAAGAAGATGACCCCAAGGAAAAAACCTGACAGAGAGGCAGCAGGATTTGTTTTAAGTGTAACAATAATTATGAAGATGATTTAGGATGGGGCAGTGTTCCATTCTGTGGTATTTAGGGTAAGCACTGACTTGACAGCACCTAAGAAAAACATGAGAAAATGATCTTTGAGAGGTTCTTAGAATTATACTTGTAATTATACAAAAGTGCTCAACACATTCTACTCTGATTTTAGTGATGTCCTTGGGACACTGTATTTTGTGATAGGATTATACAGAATGTAACAAGTTACTAAGAAACAGAAAAAAATATGTTTCTGAAATTGATAAATTATATGAAACAAAAAAGGTGAGGTGACACAACTATAAATACCAGGGCTTGAATCATTAAAGGAATGCATAAGAGAACTATGTTGCTAGAGATGAGTGAGGTAGGGGAAGTTGCATCATTATGTGACTTTTGAAATACAAAGGTGAACAATGATAAGCGTTCTTATCAAGGACATTTGATTTCATTTGAAATGCTTTGTGATGAAATTGAATGATTTAATTAGACTAGTGTTGAGATGTGATTTGATTTATATTTCAAAATGGGTTGCAGTGACTGTAAAATGGAAATAATGAGCTAGGCATTCTCAGAACAGGCAAGAATGATACGAACATAGAGAATAGTGATAGTAGTAAGTGAATGGATTTTGAATATATTTTGAATTTTCATCACAGTGATTTAGCTGATGGCTTACATTAATAAATTAGGGAGCAAGAGCTAATTGTGTTCTGTGTGTTAGCATTTATACCATGCACTTTCTTGATATTTGGGAGAGCAAGAAAAAAATTGGGGAGATTGAGATAAAAAGACTCTTTGGAGAATGTTCTTTATCAAATGTCTGTAGTTGTTGTAGGTTTTAGGTGTCATCAAGTTAGGTGTCATCTCATAGTGACCATATACATAACAGAATGAAACACTGCCCATTTTACAATAGTTGCTAAATTTAAGCACATTGCAACTAACACTGTGCCAATCCATATCATTGGGTCTTTCTCTATTTTTCTGATCCTCCATTTATCAAGCATGATGGCTTTCTCCAGGGACTGGTAACTCCTGACAGTATTTCCTACTTATGAGACACAAAGTCTGGCCATACTGGCTTCTAAGGATCATTCTGGCTTTTTTTCTTCCAATATATTTTTGTTTGTTCTTTTGGCAGTCCGTGGTACTTTCAAAATTCTCCTCCAATACCATAACTCCAATGCACCAATTCTTCCACTGTGTTCTTTATTCACTATCCAACTTTCACATGTATGTGAGATTATTGAAAATACCCTGTCTTGGGTCAGTTGTACCTTAGTCGTCAAACTGACAGCTTTGTACTTGAACAATTTAAAAAATTCTTGTGCAGCCGATTCACCTAATGCAATGCATCGTTTGATTTCTTGACTGATGCTTCCATGAGTGTTGATGATTGATCTGAGCATAATGAAGTCTTTGACAACTTCAGTTTTTTCTCCATTGATAAGAATGTTGTTTATTGGTCCAGTGGTGAGGATTTTTGTTTTCTTCATGTTGAGGTGCAATCCATACCAAAGGATATAGTTTTTGATATTCATCAGTATGTATTTTAAGTCCTCTTCACTTTCAGAAAGTCATATTGAATCATTTGTACATCCCAAGCTGTTAATGAGGATTTCTGTATCTTATAATTGTAACTAAGCTTGATCTCATTATTGCAGTCACTGTGTCAATCCATATCATATAAAATCTTCTTGTTTTTTGTTATTATTATTTTTTTCTCTCTTTGCTCTACCTCTACTTTACCAATAATGATGTCTTTTTCTAGTCAATAGTCCCTCCCGTACAGGGTCGCTATGGGTCGGAACCTACTCGACGGCACTTAACAACAACAACAACAACAAGTCCCTCCCGTCTTTGTTCTTGAATACTTTACAGGGCTTGTGCACAGCAGATTTGCCTAATACAATTTGTCATTTTATTAGTTGATTGCTGCGTCCATGAGTGTTAATGGTTGATCTGAACAAAATGAAGTCTTTAACAACTTCATTTTTTTTCTCCATTTATATGCATATTGTATATTGTTCCAAAGGTAAGGAGTTTTGTTTTCTTTACACTGAAGTGAAACCTATACCACAGCTGTGATCTTTGATTTTCTTAAGTATATTAAATCTTCTTCATTCCTAGCAAGTTGTTAATGAACCTTCCTTCAACCCTGATTCCATGCTTTTCTTCATGTAATCCAGCTTTTTCAGTTATTTTCTCAGTGTAGAGATTGAATAAATATGGTAAAGAGTGAAACCCTAGTGTACACATTTCCTAATTTTAAAACATTCAGTGTCCCCTTTTATTAGAACAACTGCCTCTTGGTCTATGTACAGGTTACTAATGAGTACAATTAAGTGTTTCAGAATTCACACTCTCTACAGTGTTGTCCATAGCTAGTCATGATCCACATAATTGTAAACCTTTGTGTAGTCAATAAAGCACAGGGAAACATCTTTCTGCTATTCTCTGCTTTTAGTCAATATGCAAATATTTAGAATTAGAAAACCAAAAAGGAAGAGCACAGTCAGCAGGTCTCAAGCTGGGGAAACAGAAGAAAAAATTGAAGCCTCGACTTTCGTTATTGAAAGATTCTCTGGGAAAATTATTAAATGATGCAGAATGCATCAAGAGAAGATGGAAGTAATACACCGAGTCATTGTACCAAAAGGAAACGGCTAATGTTCAACCATTTCAAGAAGTACCATATGAACAAGAGCCAAGGATACTCAGGGAGAAAGTCCAAAGTGCATTAAAGAAATTGGCGAAAAACAAAACACCAGGAATAAAAATTGAAATCTTTCAAGAAAATGAGGCAGCACAAGAGGTACTCACTCATCTCTGTCAAGAAATTTGGAAGACAACTATGTGGCCGACTGATTGGAAAAGATCCATATTCATGCCCATTCCAAAGAGAGGTGACCGAACAGAATGCAGAAATCATCAGACAATCTCTTTGATATCTCAAGCAAGTAAAGTTTTGCTAAAGGTAATTCAGAAACAGCTACAATCATACATTGACAGAGAACTTCCAGAGGTTCAAGCTGGATTCAGAATAGGCCATGGAATGAGAGATATCATTGCTGATGTCCGATGGATCTTGGCTGAAAGCAGAGAATATCAGAAAGATGTTTGACTACGCAAAGGCTTTCGATTGTGTGGATCATGACAAGCTATGGACAACATTGAGAAGTATGAGTATTCCAGAACACTTAATTGTACTTCTGAGAAATCTGTACCTGGACCAAGAAGCAGTTGTTCTAACAGAACATGGGAACACTGAATGTTTTAAAATTGGAAAAGGTGTGTGACAAGGTTGTGTTCTTTCACCATACTTCTTCAACCTATATGCTGAGCTAATAATCCAAGAAGCTGGGTTCTATGAAGAAAAACGAGGCGTCAGGATTGGAGGAAGACTCGTTAACAACCTGCAAAGTAAACAACATCAAAGTTGTCACATTATCAGTTGGATTCCAGAGATGGGAGTTGTAAAGATTGAAAATGTGAGTTCTGTTGAATAAACTTACTCATGTGTACCAGCTAGAAAACATTATTTGAGGATGAATTGTGAGTGAAGAGCATTGTCCAAAGGTGAAATTATCAAATTTAGGAAAGCGCAGTATGAAGGAAACCAGGAAAGTTAAATATTACTTGGAAAACAGGGAAATACCAGTTGTTAGTGATTCTGAAAATTCAAATATAACAGGGAAGATTTTATTTGATTATCTTCATTTAATTGATTCTCTGTTAGAAATATGTTGCATTTGATAGATAAATACTCTTATGTGTTTGTAAAAGGCCAATAATTATCCCTTTATGTATATTATTATTATCAAAATATTTAATAATACAATTCCTTCCCTATTAGGTACTCACTTATACTTGTTCCCTTTTACTGATTTTTTTTTCTTCCTCACATCCCCTAAACAAGTGTTTCATCACCTTTCAGAACTTTTCAAAGAAATATCTTCCTCATAATACTCTTCCTACACCTATAATCTGAGATGTTTTATTAATTTTCTAAGAATCAGCTAAGGCCTATCTATTTTAAAGCTGCATCCTTAATATACAACATAAATACTCAGATTCATTTGATTGACTGAATGACCATATTCTAAGTTAAAAGTATTGTTATTCATGGGAAACTGAGGCTCTATTTTAAGAAAGTGAAAGATTTTATGAAAATACAGTGGTTTTAAAAAAAAAGTAACTTAAGGGAAAAATAAACTTCAAGTTTGATGTTGAAAAATGCTGGAAGATAGAGAAAAATGATGAACTTGATTTTTGACTGATGCAACATTTCATAGACATACAGGTTTTGTTATTTCATTTACATAATACCATAAAACAAAAAGATATTGAACTGACTAGAAATACTGCAGGTTAGCAGAAAGATAAAAGAAGTTTCACTTATATATAGGTTATTTTCAATAAAAGCTCATTCTTTTAGTGTCCTTGCCTGTGAAGTTGTCATATAACTCATTTTTTTGTCTACTTTATAAAATACATTTTAAAGACCAGATGGCAAAGTAGGGAATAATTTTTCTGTTAATTTAGAATAGATTACAAGAAGATTTAGAGGACTATAAAATTTTAATACATCACTGCCATTATTGCTATACAAATCATAATTGATTGCCTGATTCTTATTTCTCCATTAATAAAAAAGTGATAAAAGAAAAAGTAGACCAAGGAATTGAAAGTCTATCATGCTTTCTTATTCTGAGACATCCCAAAATATCTGCCATAATCTCAGACATTTGTCGATTTTTCTTATGCTAAGACATCTGCTCACTCCAGTAAATTTATCATTTTGTCCTTGAGTTTCTGATCAGTTAATTGAATTAAAGATATTCCCCTGGCTCACAGACAATCAATCAACAAGTTGACCCTGGCAATGATAATATCTATTAGAAAAACAATTTCTTAACCCAATGGAACTATTTGGAATTGAGACTATTGAAGTAATTTTGTCTCTTTCCTTAGAATAATGTATGTATCTCGTATTTTGGGGGGATGTAGTTATCAAGGTCTTATACGTGTTTCATTTTGCAGAAATTTCCTTGAAAATTTAGCCTATTTAGAGGTTTATTATACTATGCTATAGAAGTGCAAAAACTGATAAGTATATAAGGTACTGAAGTCTGAATTTTCACTTTACAGTTGAATGAACAAGATCTTTGGTAGAAAGCACATTTCATAGTACGCTATAGCACCAGGCTGAAGTTATTCTTTAGCATGAACCATGTATTTTTTTTAACATCCATTCCTTCTATTCTCTTCTTCCCTCAGTCACTTTTTCTGAGAGATATAAATATGAGATGCTCACAGAATCTGTTATCTCAGGCTATGTTTCTACATAAACTTATTTAAGACTCTAGTATGATATTCAATTTCTGCTAAAGGAACAGCATGCTAATTGGTTCCTAAAGCTGAGCTATAATGGGAACAATAGCCCAAATGACAAATAATGCTTTTGTTTCTAGAAGACCTGCCAGATAATTCAGCTGTATTATTATCTAATACTTGAGTGTGTAGACAGCAGTGTTCGGTTCTTTAATTTCTAGCATTTACTTCAACAAATCTTCAATATCAAAAGTATTCTGAATGTATCAATGAATCTTATACCATTAAAAAGACTCAAGAACAAAATGTCTGTTTCAAAAAGGGATACTCAAATGAATAATTATTTGTTCAATTAGACAAGTAAGACTCCCAGATTTTTAAAAATTTTACAATGGAATTTAATTTTATTTCTGGGCAGTTCAATTCTGTCCTATAGGTTCACTATGAGTTAGGCACAACTCAGCATCAAAGTATAATTTTAACTTGTAATTGGAGAAGTGGATAGAAGTGTAAAGAAGACTTGAGAGAAGACTTATGAATCTTAGCATTAAGAATTGAATCTTAGCATTAAGAATTGAATCCTACGAATTTCTTGGAATGTTTGTACAAGATTGTTGTTGTGAAGTGCCATCGAGTCAGTCCTGACCCATAGCGTCCCTGTATAAGGTTTCCAAGGAGCAGCTGGTGAGCTTGAACCACCAACCTTGCAGTTCAAATGGCTTTGCAGTCTGGCGCATTAACCCACAAGGCCACACCAAGACTCCTGTACAAGATTTAGTGACTCTTCAAAGTTGGATTTATTTTTTTTTTTACAATGAAGTTAAAATAAGCAAAGTTGTAGCAAATAAAAACAAACAAAAAAACTATTCAGTCTTCACTGTTCCCTTCCCCAGCTTGTATAACTCTTCCTGCAATCATTCAGGAGCATAAGGATGTAGTCATTTAATAATTATTGTCTTTCATTCTTTCTTTCTTCAACATTCTTAATTAAATTGAATAATTACAAAGAAGCAAAATGTTGTAGCCAAACCACTGGGGAAAATTATATGCATATAAAATAAAATATACTGCTTCTTTCATGAACAGTGTGTGAGCTATTTGAAAATTTTATGCCATTAGCACTTTCAATATGTCATTAACCTAGAAAATAAGAGGGAGTAATGAAAGTCATTAAAAGCAGTTGAGTATCTTCTTGTAACCTGGCCAACAAATGCATAAAAAATTAGAAAAAGAAATTTAATACATTTGAATCTGGCAGGATTATGTCTACAAGATTTCCATAGTACACTTCTTATATGTATTTGTCAGAAGAATATGTTATGAATATATGCTCATAACCACTCCAGATAAACAATGAAAAAGAAAAAGGCTTTACTATTAATAGGGAACTGACTACCAGAGAAGCTCACAGAAAGCAACTTGGTTTAATTGGTGTTCAACACTTTGTTACAAGTTTGTTACAACACTTTGTTACTAGTTTTCAACTATCTTAATTAAGGGACTCAAGCGTGGCAACAATTGTGAAGTTAGCTCAAGACCAGCAGTATTTCATTCTGTTGTGAATAGGGTTACTAAGAGTCTGTACCGACCTGATGGCATCTAACAACAACAATTCTATCAGAGTTCTGGTGTGATGCTGTGGGTTAATGAGCTGGATTGCAAAGTTGGTTTGAATAGCAAGGTCGGCAGTTCAAGCAAATCAGTTGCTCCTCAGAAACTCTCTACAGGGTCACTATGGATAGGAACAAATTTGACAGCACTTAACAACAATATAATTCTATCACTCTAACAGTCACACTTGAAGAAGTTGGTAGAATTCTTCTATTTCATCCTCACTCTCTTTAGAGGTTGGTGCATAAATTTGAATAATAGTGGTTAACTGAGCTTCCCTGTAGGCACATGAACATTATCCTACAACAGGCAGTGTTGTATCTCATTACTGATCTGGATGTATGCTTTTTGACAAAGAATGAAACTCCATTCCTCTTCAATTTGTAATTCCCAGCATAGTAAACCCTATGGTTGTCAGATTCAAAATGGCCAATACCAGTCTATTTCAGCTAACTAATGCCTAAGATATCTATGCTTATGTGTATTGCAATCAAGATGTATTGATCATTACCAGTGATTGGAATGCAAAGGTTGGGAGCAAGGGGAAGGATCAGTAGTGGGAAAATATGGCCTTGGTTATAGAAATGATACCTGAGATCACATGATAGAATTCTGTAAAATCAATGATTTTTTAATTATAAATACCTTCTTAGACAGCATAAGAAATAACTATACAAATGGACAACACCAGATAGATCACATAGAAATTAAATTGATATATCTGCAGAAAGAGACAATGGAAAAGCTCCATATTATCAGTTAAAACAAGGCCAGGGGAAGATTGTGGAACAGACCATCAATTGCTGATATGCAAATTCAAACTGAAGCTGAAGAAAATGAAAACAAGTCCATGAGAGCCAAAATATGGCCATAAATATACCCCTCCTGAATTTAAAGATCATCTGAAGAACAGATATGATACATTAAACACTAAAGACTGAAGACCAGAAGAGTTGTGGGATGACATCAAGAACATAAAACAGGAAGAAAGCAAAAAGTCATTAAGAAGACAAGAAGGAAGGCAGAGGTCAAAATGGATGTCAGAAAGAGACACTAAAACTTGCTCTCCAGTTTAGAGATGCTAAAGTAAATGAAAGAAATGAAGAGGTCCAAGATCTGAACAGAATATTTCAAATATCAACTTGCAAAAATAAAGCCAAATATTACAACAAAATCTGCAAGTATCTGGAATCAGAAAATCAGAAAGGAAGAACACACTCAGCATTTCTTAAGCTTGGGGAAATGAAGAAAAAATTCAAGCCTCAACTTTCATTATTGAAGGGTTCTCTGTGCAATTATTGAAGGATGCAAAAAGCATCAAAAGAAGAGCAAGGAGGAGGCAGGGCTTAATGATGGCTAGGGTGGAGGTGCAGTGAGGTTCACTGTCAGCAATACCACAGAATACCAGGCAAAGCAGATGCAGGGCAGAGCTCCAAAATTCAGAAATACATAGGTACAAATATTTGGAAGGTTTGAAGGCTCATAGCTGGCGGAACTTGAAGCAAAAGTAAGAAATCACATACTTTAGAATCTTCTGTGCTGGGCACCACAGAACCGACAACTTGAGCTAGATGAAACAGCAAGACGAAGTCGGGGAGGAGATACAAAATGGAAAAACTCCACGGGAACCTCGGAGCAAAGGTAGACAATTCAGTTTGTTGGTTTTGCTTTATACAGATTTTCTTTTTTGTTGTTATCTGTTCATTGGCCCCCAACAGTTTGCGAATCTCAATTCTGGTGACTAGAGGAGGTGCCTGAGCGAGTGGACACCCCCCACCCTCAGTACTGGTGGGTTCTTCTGTCATGCATGCACACAGATACTGTAAGCCCAAGAGCTGGCCATGAACTGTTTCTTTTGTTGTTGTTGTTGTTGTTGTTGTTGTTTTGTTTTGTTTTAAATACAGGAAAGGCCATGACAGGAGTGTAGAGACAGAAAGAGACATTAAAAACAAAACAGGTAAAAAATTAAATGAAATCCTGAGGTACAGCATAACTACAAACAGTGGCATCATGAAATCTCTCAGGCAGCTTTGAAAGAAAGAAGCAGAAGAGAGGACATTAAAGTCATACTCATATTAGGCTACAGAATTTTTTTTTTTTCCTCTCCCTTTTCTGCGAGTATAGATTACAGTATTCAGTCTAGTTTTGTTTTGTTATTGCT
>NW_006408974.1:666086-666554 GCF_000296735.1 Chrysochloris asiatica
AAGGTGGCTCTTTTAAAGGATTAACAAAATTGACAGACCATTGGCAAACCTAACAAAAGAAAAAAGAGAGAAGACACAAATAACATACATTAGAAACCATGGGTGATGTCACAACGGAACCAAAGGAAACCAAAAGGATAATAACAGAATACTATGAAGAGTAGTACTCCCACAAATTTGAAAACTTACAAGAGATTGCTATAATTTTAGATAAACATGACCTACCTAAACTTACACACAGTGAAGAAGAAAACCTGAATAGACCCATAACAAAAGGAGAAATTGATCAGGTCATAAAAAGAGTCCCAACCAAAAACAGTCCATGCCCAGATGGCTTCACTGGTGAGTTCTACCAGACATTCAGGGAAGAGCTGTCACCAATTCTACTTAAATTATTCCAGAAGAGAGAGGATGATGGAAAACTTTCTGATATATTTTATGAAGCAAGCATAACCTTCATACCAAAAC